>NC_133383.1:24591784-24739990 GCF_049309525.1 Garra rufa
TTGGCGCTGAGACACAGGCCTTAAGCAGAGGGGCTTTTGTTACAGCTAGAGGGAGGGAGACGGCTATAATAAAATATATGGGAGCCAAATTTCCCTGGGTCTGCAGGAGCATCCCGCAAAAAAACGGGGCCTCTCCCGATTCCACAGCCACACATCCTATCATGGGGATCGACATACGACTGATCTAGTCCAATTTTTTCCCCAAACAACGGATTAGATGAAAGAAACGTGGAGTCATAGGTCTTTGTGTTGATATATTTATGTTAACTGCAGCGGGAATCCAGTTTATTTGGTGTATTTGTTTAGAATGGAACACGCTGAAGGTACAGACGCTTTTATTCTACCGTTGTTTCGATGCTTCGTTTCATAATATCGCGTTGAATCCAAACAAGCGCTGCATGTATTTCTGTTTTGGATAACAATAAAGCAATGCTTTTCATCACACCTTTTCCTGATGGAAATGTAATCTGGCCAATTTGATTTAAAGGGGCACGGGCAGCCATGTTGGCATGTTCGCATTCACTTCTTCAGTTTTTAAGCTTCTCCGCATGATGCAGTCTACCAAGAAACATACAATTATGAAACAAAATGTCTGTTTGGAACATTCCCTGCTGATAAACCTTAGAAGTACGTGTGTTGGTGTTTTCCCCGTGTACACACATTAGCACATCCGCTAATGCCGCCTTTCATATAATGCAGCGACATTACACGGCTCCGCTTTACAAGACTGTTGGGAAAACAGGATCTGTTTTAAACTAGCGTTACACACGATCTTAATTTTGTTTTGTTTTTTGTAGCCCATATAACATTTTCATTTGATTGTATACGTTTATAAGTGATAATATGAATACATCGGGTCTGTTTTGTTATCCAGAAAAGGCTAGCAGGCTAATGTTAGCCAGCTGGCCATTGCAGGTTTGTTTCTTTGACATGAAACAGTGTTTTAGTTTAGTTGGTTTAGAAACAGTCGTTTATTGTTCTGTGGCGTTGACTGATGTGGTTCGTTTGCTAAATGAAAGTCTTTAACGGCTTGTTTTACATCTTTTCTTACCGGACAGACAAAACAACCAAAATAGACTAAATAAACACTGCTTTGATGGCAAATATTTCTGTTTTGACTAGCCATGCTTTTAATTAAAGGGAGAGAAACTCAAAATTCAAAAGATTATTTAAATAAATAAAAACTGAGGTAAAGCATGCATTGTTGTTACATATAAGAAAGAGAGGGAATGTTTTATGAGGAAAAAAGCATTTAATATGCTTCATTCTCACTGAATATGCCATCCAAGTTATCCAACAAGGCTATGTAAGTTTCCTCTCAAGAATCAGGAAGAGTTGGCATAATTTGGAGTGGAGTAAAGTTAATTCGTCCCCCGGGAGGGAGATTTGCAGTGTTGCAGAAGCACTGCAAACCACACAAACTCATTTGTGCATACTATTAACCACACATTTGACTTTTTTTTTTTTTTTTTTTTTTTTATACACAAATAAGGCTTTCTTCAGAGAGAATTTTTTTCACAAATGTCTGTTTTTCCTTAATATCTCAGCAGGCCCTGTAAGAAAAAGGGAAACTTAAGGATGCTGGAGCAGAACAATGGATTTCTCCTTCTCTTTCATGCAAGGGATCATGGGAAACACAATTCAGCAACCCCCTCAACTTATTGACTCCGCTAACATCAGACAGGAGGATGTCTATGAAGCCATCAGTGACCCAGGAGATGATGGAGGACAGCAAAACTTTGAGTCTCCTTTGGAGTCAGGTTTTCCTTACTCTGCTGAAGACGTCCCAGTCATTACAAACGGCTACCCGACAGGCGTAGGTACCTATGAGCAACAGGCCAAGTTTGCCTTGTACTCTCAGTTCCCCAACGGCTCAGCTAATGGCTACGGCGCCATACGAAACTATGGGGATCATGGTTTGCTGCTTGGTGAAGGCACAGTATTGAGACCACCAGTGGTCCAGGAGAAGCCTCCAAGCCACATCTCACCTCCACCTCACCCCCTTCATCACCACCAGCCTCATCATCCTCCTCACCATCACCACCACCACCATCAGCAGCAGCAGCAGCAACACCATCCACAAAACCCACCACTGTTACCTCACCACCATCACCCACCTCCTGCCTCTCACCTAATGCCTCAAGTATTGCCACCCCCTCCTCCATTGCTCTTGCCCTCTTCGCCACCCCTCATGTCACCTCAAGAAAGCGCCGTCTCCAACCCTATTGCACAATCCACCAACACTCCCAAAAAGACCAGCTCCCCAGAGATCAAAATAAAGATCATTAAGACCTACCAGAACGGCAGGGAGCTGTTCGAGTCCTCACTGTGCGGGGATCTGCTGCAAGAGTTTCAGGCCGGCGAGGCTTCCAGGAGAAGACATGAGCAGAAGAAGGAAAAGAGGAAAAAGAGAAGCAGCAGACATGGCGCTGGTCAAGAAGAGGAGAGCCAGCAGCCATGCAAAGCTGTGGAGGAGCGGCCGGGGGTGGTTCACAACTCTGCGCAGCCCACTGAAGGTCACGTCGTATGCAGAGAAGAGCTACCTTCTTCAACCCTCAAAAGCCCCAAAGCTGAACTGAAGGAACAGAAAGTGAGTTTAATATTTTTTACATGTTTACAGTCCTTTTCATTTCAGAAGATGTGGAAAAGTGTTCTGGTTGAACCTTCTTGTGTTCTTGTTTAGGTTGAAAAACACTTTCCTTCGGTCATCACAAGCACCGGCTCTTGTCAAGATTATGAGATCGGTGACTTGGTCTGGGCTAAGGTTGGGACGTATCCTTGGTGGCCGTGCATGGTGTCATCAGACCCTCAGTCAAATGTACATTTACGTCTTAATAAAAGAGGTAATTTTTTTTTTACTACAAGTACATATTTTTATGGCAGGAATACTCTACACGACAGAACGGATTTTCAAACACTAGGCATCACACATTATTGGCTTTAACAATATCTACAGAGGACAAACTGGACATCATACACTAAATGACTGAGGATCACTATGGAGCCCCAAATTCAGCACACACCTTATTAATAAAGCATACAGGCAAGCAGAATAGCTGAGAATATGACAGTAACACGTTAAAAATGCTGAATTCTGTGTACAGTTTATTAATAAATTATACATACAGGATAGCAGATAAGCCTAGAATATGAACAGAAAGCGCTAAATTGCACGGTAAGCGCTTTCCTCCCATAAAGAAAACGCAGCTTAATAAAGATGGTATTTTGAAAAAAAAAAAAGACCAAATATCCTAAATAAGCATTCTATCTAATTTATTAATAGTAATGTTAATACGTTTATTAATATTATTGTTTGTAGTATTAATAGTATTTATTAATGCCGAATTTATACCTCCAATGTCACTGTTTTAGTACATTAAGCTATATTAATGTCCCAAAACCGTGCCTTGAACTAAGCACTAACTGTATTTCTTTATACTTGAGTCCAAGTTCAAAATAACATTAACCACTAACTTACAAGCTGTAAAGTAAACAAGAAGTGTTGGTCCAAACTCAACTGGTTTTGAAAGAATGCAAAAGCTTTTGCGGGGGAACGCAAAAAATGTGAAAAATATTATTTCCTCCCACCCCAAATTTTTTTTCCACCACCATGTGCCTTTAGAGGCTCTGTAGATCATTGAGTACCAGACTCTCAAATCATTTCTAACTCAACAAATTTGTGCAAAACTAGTAGTCCGCCATTCTGGTGAACAAATGAAAACAATGTGTGTTCATATATGTGTTGTTTGCAATCAAGAGTCCTAAAATCTTTGTCCATCATCAACTTCAATTGCCTGAAATCTACAGAATAGCTCAGAATAGATTTTCGGAAACTAACATCAACTCACCCAGATTGCAAATTGGGGAGCAATTTTGGAAAAAGTATGGCTGTGTATTCCAGCCTTTAGTTGGTCATTTTACTGGCTTGCTTCAAATTAATTTTTCTAATAACTTGCTTCCGTGGATCCTGGTAGGTGTAAAGGAATACCATGTGCAGTTTTTTGGGAGTGTCCCTGAGAGAGCCTGGATCCATGAGAGGAGAACTGTGGTGTACAAGGGTGAGAGCCAGTTTGAAGAGTTGCAAGCAGAAACACTCCGGAAAGCAACCAACCCGACTGAGAAGCAAAAGGTATCCTGTACCTCTTTAAATTTGGTGACCATCTTTCTGTCGATATTTCTGATTACTAATTCTGTGGTTTATTTAATTTAAAGTTGCTAAAGCCTCAGTCCCAGAAGGAGCGTGCCCAATGGGAAGTGGGCGTGGGTCACGCAGAAGCTGCTCTGCAGATGACACGCGAAGAACGCAACGAGAACTATACCTTCATCTACATCGACAAGGAACCCAGTGTTGCTGCTGCTGCTACTGTTGCTCCTGCTGCTCCTCCTGCTCCTGTTGCCGAGACTGTGACCTCGCCTAGGGCGACTGTTAAAAACCGTCCCGAACGCAAGCAGAGACGCTCTAAAGGCAGTGCTGGAGCAAAAGACGAGCCTATACCTCGTCGGCAACAGCCACGGAGGCAGTGCAGCATCAATAGTAGCGGGGAAACATCATCTCCCAATCAGGGAGAGGATGATATGGACCGAGATGAACCCGGCAGCCCTGCAAAACCTGACCCTCGCCCGAAGGAACCCTCCCCACCTCCGGTCAGGACACCCTGGAAGACCGCCGCAGCCCGCAAGCTTCTCCCACAATCCATTACTATGAAGAAACTCAACGTGGAGATCATCAAATGCGACTGGCAGCTCCCAAAGCAAAAGCTGGACTTACCTAAGAAGACGGAGAGTGAGGAGAGGCCAAGCCATCAGGTTCAGTCACCTGAGGTAAAAATGAGGGAATGTGGTATTGTAAATAATTTAGTGGCAGCATAGATCACTTTCATTTTGTAACGAAAAGCTTAATCAAAGAAACTTTGAAACATCATTTTTAAAATGCATTTTAAAGAGTTCACCCCAAAAAAAGAATTCTGTCATTAATTACTCACCCTCATTCGTTCCAAAATAGTAATCCTTTTATCTTTGTAACACAAATTAAGGTATTTTTTGACGAAATCCAAGATCTTTTGGTTGAACCACTGATGTCCCATGGACTATTTTATCAGTGTCTTTTCTACCTTTCTGGGCCATTTGAACATTTCAGTTTCGATCAGATTTAAAGATACATTCATTTTCGAATTTCAACATCGCTTGTAACAATTTTAAAAAGCACATAGTGATTGGTAAAACAAAGCTTTTCAAAGCTTCAAATCAGTTAAACCATTGTGTCGCAAAATGATTCACTGTTTCGAAGCGCTCTAGTCTGATCATTTAAAGTTCCGATCTAAGTCAAATGATCAGAGTCCTGATCGGATCGTGAATCATTTTATTTACATCGGAACTTCAGAGTGGGTTCACAAATCATTTGCTTTAGATCGGAAGTTCAGCGCGTGGGTAACAAATCATTTGATTTAAATCAGAACTTCGGAGCGTGGATCACAAATCTTTTGCTTTAGATTGGAACTTCAGAGCATAGATCGCAAATCATTTGATTTAGATGAAAACTTCAGAGTGGGTTTACTAATATTTTGCTTTAAATCGGAACTTAAGAGCGTAGATCGCAAATTATTTGATTTAGATCTGAACATTGGAGCATGGATCATGAATCATTTGCTTTAAATCGGAACTTCAGAGTGTAGATCGCAAATTATTTGATTTAGATCGGAACTTCAGAGTGGGTTCGCAAATCTTTTGCTTTAGATTGGAATTTCAAAGCGTAGATCGCAAACCATTTGATTTAAATCTGAACTTTGGAGCGCGGATCACAAATCATTAGTTTTAAATCTGAACTTCAGAGTGGGTTCGCAAATCTTTTGCTTTAGAATGGAACTTTAGAGCGTAGATCGCAAATCATTTAATTTAGATCGAAACTTCAGTGTGGGTTCGCAAATCTCATGCTTTAGATCTGAACTGCAGAGTGTAGATCGCAAACCATTTGGTTTAAATCTGAACTTCGGAGTGCGGATTGCGAATCATTTCATTTAGATCGGAACTTCAGAGTGGGTTTGCAAATCTTTTGCTTTAGATCAGAACTTCAGAGCGTAGATATCAAATCATTTGATTTAGATCAAAACTTCGGAGTGGGTTCGCAAATCTTTTGTTTTAGATCAGAACCTCAGAGCATGAATCGCAAATCATTTAATCTAAATCGAAACTTCAGAGAGTGGATCGCAAATCATTTGATTTAAATCTGAACTTCGGAGCACGGATTGCAAATATTTTTATTTAAATCGGTACTTCAGAGTGTGGATCGCAAGTCATTTGATTTAGATCGAAACTTCAGAGTGGGTTCACAAATCTTTTGCTTTAGATCGGTACTTCAGAGCGTAGATCATGAATCATTTGATTTAGATCGAAACTTCAGAGTGGGTTTGCAAATCTTTTGCTTTAGAGTGGAACCACAGAGCATGAATCGCAAATCATTTAATCTAAATCGAAACTTCAGAGAGTAGATTGCAAATCTTTTGCTTTAGATCAGAACTTCAAAGTGCGGATCGCCGACTTCAGTGCTGGTTCGTGATTTGCTACATATCAGGATTTTGGAGCGATTTCTCTTTTCGCTTTTCGTTTTTTTTCTTAAACAGTAGAAAACATCAAACCATTAAGGCAGTACAGTTATAAAAACTAAACAAAAAAAGTAAGTATATACAAATACAGTTCCCTTAAGAAAATTAATCTTGGTTTTACTATTGTGAAAGTGTAGTATACTTTGTAATATATTAGTAGTAGTACTTCATACTTCATTTTTGCCATTTTTCTATTCATATTTTTTTTTATCTATTTCTCTTTTTTTTCTTTTTTTTTTTAGAATTAAGAAGAAATAGAAGACATTGTTCAATATGTTATATATATTAATAAACACTACAATGGTACAAACATTACTAAATTTAGTAAATGGTGTACTTATTAGGGCTGCAACTAACGATTATTTTAATAATCGATTAATCTGTCGATTATTTATTCGATTAATCGATGAATCGGATAAAAAAAAAAACAAGGGATTTACAACCCTTTATTCAAAAACAGAACTAAAATCTTTAGAAAGTGCACGAACATGTTGCTCCTTGAACTGTTATAATAATAATAATAAAATAAAAATGGACTAACACAAAAAACATACACATGTATGCTTTACATCTGCCAAATATATAGACTAAATAAACTAAAATTACTATCCGTCAAGACAGCAGATTGCTGTGGTGTACATGCTGCATTTCCCATCAAGAAGCCTCTCAAATTAAATTCCTCAGTGCGCATTAAAAAAGTCATGTGACTTTGCACGCTGGAACGGGATAACTTGACTAACTTTCTGCTACATTCATTCTGCCATGGCGGTGTTTAGTGTCCTGCCATCAGCAGCGACCAGCTGGAAGAGTTCCGCATTCAAATGCACGCAAAACTGGCCTCAAAGCCCCAGCAAAAGTAATTACCATGAATGTGTCAAGGCAAAAATTAAGAAAATATTCGAATTACTTAATAAACTAGTATTTTCTGATTCAGTGTTGCAAAGATGAAATTGACGATCCTGCCATCTGCTCATTAATGCCTAATGCATCTTTATGGATTAGCTAATGAAAGAGTTTTGTTTTCGATTTTAATTATTTCGTTTTATATTAAAATAATAATTTAAAGCTTTCTATAGATATTGTGTTTGTGAGGCAATTACCTGGGTCTCGGTTAATTATTGTGAAGCGCTCCTGTTTAAACCAAAGATATCAAGCGTATTCTGTTTGTTTTCTTTAAGAGCACATTTTGTTGATACTGTTAGTACACACAAACTAAGGTAGACCCTTTACAGTTCCGGCCCGGGTGGTAAATTACTCTTACCTTTATGAGCAAAAAAGAAATTCCACATCGCACTGGTGTCTCCATGTCCTGCAAAGCGCGCTTCTCTCCGCACAAACTTTGGAATTATCTTGATTGAATGATTAAACTAATATTGTGATATGTTTTAAGTTTTTTATATCAATGGATTTTAATTTAAATCGCGATGAATTAAGCAGGCTTTTGATCTGTCTGCCGCTGTTTGCTAGGTATAGCTTTAAAAAACAAAAACTTGAATTTAACAAACAAAAAGTGTTCCAAATATATCTATAAATTAACTTTATAAACTAAAGGAACGAAAATAAATGTAATCACTTTGCTATTAAAAACAGCAGCTGTGTAATGAGGAAGAGAAAGAGAAAAAAAGACAGTCGGACTGGAAAGACAGTCGGACTGGAAATTCAGTCGGCCAAAAATTGATGAGCTGTCGGACATTTTTACAAGGAATGTTTGTTTAATAGCCTATTTAATACTCTTAGGCTACTTTCTTAATTAAATATATTATTTCTTTGATTTATTTTAGCGTTTTTAGGCTGCTTGTTCGCTGACTGAAGTGTAGGCTATATATAAAAAAAACAACGTGCCAGCACCGTCACAGCCCTATTCAAAACTGAGACGATTTCACCTCAGCAGAGCTCCTCTTTCTCCTTACGGTTGTGGTATGTTTTCGACACATTATACAGACAGACAGTGTTACAAAAACTATAGAAGTAGTTTTCTCCATCTCCACTATCCAACGACCCGTACAGCAGCTGTTTTGCGATCGAGCATTGGCTGCTGTGAAAGTACGCTAGCCAAAGTAGGCTTAAATATCAAACATGTTTGATATAAATCGGGGCAGCATATATATATATATATATATATAATGTAGAAACGGTGCTTTATGCTCAAATGTTCCAGTTTTGCGCATAAGTTAAATTCGCATTTTTGGATGGAAACACAGCTTATGAGGTGCCGAACTCTGCTGGCATCAGTGCGGGAGAGAGACCGAATGTGTCCACTCCGCTCTGCACTCAATTTTTTTTTTAATATATATAATAACAACCAAATGTCTCTGCGTCGCGCGACACAACGAATCGATTATGAAATTCGTTGCCAACGCTTTTAGTAATCGATTTTTATCGATTTTATCGATTCGTTGTTGCAGCCCTAGTACTTATTGAATTATATTTAATATTATGTTGTAAATGTGTACTTTTGCACAAAATTATCCCAGTATTAGATGGCTTTCCTGCCTGACTCATTTAAACCAGGGTATATATTAGGTTAAATTAATGTCACCAAAAAAGCTGTAAAATGTTATTTATCCTCTATAATGCATTTAGTTTGGTTGAAATGCTGTTAATGTACATGTTAAGCTATTATAGCTTACTGCTTACAGTTAATTACTAGCTCTCCTGCAGCTAGCTAACCTAAAATTAGGGCTCTGCGTTATCTTCATGCATGCCGCTTAAGAAGAAATTGAACCTTTTCTGTCTGCCAGCTGTTGGTAGGGTTTTTTTATGTTTCTCAATCTATCCCACAAAGGGCTCCAGTGATAAGGCAGAGGCAGAGACATGTTCCAGTGAAGAAGAGCGAGCTGCGTCACCCTCAGTCTGGAGTGACCAGGAGAGCGCAGAGCAATCCACAGGTATAGTTAAACTCCCTTTTGCAAAGGTATTCATGTCTATTGCAGTACAGTATATATTACTGAAATCTGTGAAAACCTCTGTGTCTGTTTGTTATCAGAGAGAAAGCAGCAGCGCCGGTCTGTGCGAAGCCGTTCCGATTCAGAGAAGAGTGTGGAACCAGTGCCAAAAAAGAAAGTGAAGAAAGAACAGGTAGAGCACATAAACAAAATAATAAAATATAGTATTAAATAATTTAACAGTGATGAATGCAACAAGCCCTTAGCTCACTCTCTGGGCAGAATTCACTAAGAATTAATTGAACCCGCTGCATGTATTTGCATTCACCACCTGCATAATTTTAGCACCTGATTCACTAAATGAATTATCCGAATCATATTACTGTGCAAACCTGTTATTATATCTTTGTGCAAAATGCTATTTGTACAGCACAGTTTCTCATCTTAGAAGCCAGTTCTGAATGCTTGCTTGTGAAAAATTCATGGGTTTGTTTGTAGCAATAGCCAATAATACATTGTTATAGGCCAAAATTATTGATTTTTCTTTTATGCCAAAAATCATTAGGATATTAAGTAAAGATCATGTTCCATGAAGGCATTTTGTAAATTTCCTACCATAAATATATCAAACCTTAATTTTTTATTAGTAATATGCATTGCTAAGAACTTAATTTGGACAACTTTAAAGGCGATTTTCTCAATATTTTGATCTCGGCCAAATATTGTCCTATTCTGACAAACCATACATCAATAAAAAGCTTCTTTATTCAACTTTCAAGTGAAGTCTCAATTTTCAAAAAATGAACCCTTATGAGTGGTTTTGTGGTCTAGGGTCCACAAATAAAACAAAATGATTAAAATGGTAACTAAATTTAAAATGAAAGCAGAAGATATAAAAATTAAAGCTAATTCATAACAATAAACACTATAATAATATCTTAATGATGCTAAAGTAACACCGTAATACATCTAGTCTGTGTCTAGGGGTCATAGTAAAGAAACATTATAAAGTTGCCTTTTTATGTGTTTTTTTTCCACAGGCTGAAGCAGCACCTCAAATGGATTTCAAAACAGGGTCACAAAAAGGTGATTTTTACATTTACTTAGTTTTCTTCATTTTTTGGGTTATGTTTTGAATCATTAATAAGCCCATAAATTATTTTATGGGTCAGTATCTCCCTGTCAATGCTATTCGATTCCTGTAGGTGCCAGTGAGATCTCAGACTCATGTAAACCACTGAAGAAACGCAGCAGAGCATCTACTGATGTGGAGATGGCCAGCTCACTGTACAGAGACACTTCTGACTCCGACTCCAGAGGCCTCAATGATCCACAGGTCAGACTACACTCTAAACTACAGCAGAATACCATCAGGATTTGTTGAGTAACACCCCAGTGATACAGTCCTCATTGGGTTACACAATTGTTATGACAGATTTGAAATGTCTATAAGGCTTTGATAATGATAAATGGACTCTGCTTGTAAAGTCACATTTTCACATTAATTTGCATTCCTTCCAGACTGGATTTGGGAAGCGCTCAGACAGTCCCGCTACAGTAGATGCTGACGGATCTGATGCACAGTCCGTAGACTCCAGCCTGTCGCGTCAAGGAGGAAGTTCCTCAAAAAAGGACACAGTCTGCCATGTAAGCTTTATAAATGCTGTTTATATAACATTATATATGGGAATTGGTGCAAACTACTGTCCCACAACCAAAAAACACCAGTTAAAATGGTCAAATCTTGTTTATTAAGATCTTTCTATTATCTATTGAAAGCCACAATAATATTTAAAATATTTGTAAGCTTAATATACATATAAAATCATCATGTATTGGGTACTTTCAGTTGTTATGATAGTTTTAGGTTTAATGTATGCTCAAACTAATGAACCCTTAACTTTGAAATCAGTATGATCAACTTTTTGTCTTTTACAAAAAAAATTGCATTCAAAATACAACAAATCTCATAAAGTACACTTGAAATATTGTTAAATTTAATTATGGATTTACCTCTGAATTTTTTTTAAATAAAATAGAAAAATATATATTTGCAATCTAGATGTAAGCAAATTCTTAATAGGTCAATATATATCCTTTAAAAATATATATTGTTACTGTGTTTCGGTAGTGACAAATTTGGGAAAACTTTCTGAAAATTCAAAATGAGAATAAACAGCACAATTACTAGAAATGTGTGCTTTGGATATTATACAATTTGCATACACACAATTTTTTTAGGGAAAAGACACATTTTTTTTCCCCAAGACGTTTCCAACTCTGACTTTGGAGCAATTCTGTAGAATGGACCATATAATGACATTACATACAGTAATGTTCAAAAATTGTAATAAAAAAATCAGTAATATTTTAAATTTGTATATATATTTTAATTGTATTTATTCCTGCGCTGGCAAAATTTGATGTTTAAGGGGAGACACTTTCATGCACCTATTTTTCATACCCCTTTTGGGCTATTTTGTTATTTAAAAAGTGTTTTTTTAGACTAGTGTAAAGAAAACGTAGAAAAGACACTGTTAAGTGTTTCTTTTATAGCACTTCCTCTATTTGTGTCAATAGATTTAAATTACAATAGATTTTTAAAGGCCGTTCCCTCAAAATAAGTTTATTTCTCCTACACTGAGCCATCAATCTCCAATTCAGTAGCACTTACACACACCAAACTTTAAATTTTTATTCTTGTCTATATCCTGAAGGTTTTTCAGGAGGGAGAATTTGTTCATATATAATTTGCTTGATTATATACAACATTTTATTCTGGCCAAAATTGCAAAAATATATTGTTTTCTGCCTGTTCTAGGTATTTTCTGAATTATGAAGTGACAAAAAATTAGATACATCCAAAAACATTTGAATCTAGTATGTCAAAAAAATTAAATAAGAATTTTGAAACTGACTTCATCCAGTGTTTAGACGCTGCTTCTAATAGTGGGCTTGAAATAACACGCAGCAACAAATAGCTTACATTTTTAGCCGATATCAGAATTTTAAATTGGCTTGGGATATTGTGTAGAGAAATAAAATAAGTTGGCATAATACTCAAATCTTTGTGTGCCTCTTAACTGATTCCTGGGAATTTAACTAGGTTACGAAATTTTACGTAACTTGTTATTCTGAGTCCGTAACACGCTTTGGCTTAGCATTAATTGCTTGGATTATTTCTAAATTACTTTGTCCCGTTTCTCTGTTTGCTTGAGCACAATTTATACCCAACCCCCTTCCAAACATAACATAAACATATTTTGGATGGCAATTTTATTAGAGCCAACAGCAAGGTCCTGGAAGTAAAAATCCCATTCATTTTGTCCATAGAGAATTGATTTTTTTTTAAGATAACTTGTATAGCTCTGGTAAATGGAAACTTATTCTGTTGTGGAATAAAAATTATAAAAGATAATTGTTTTGAGAGAAAAAAAGTCAGTATTGCAAGATATAAACACAGAATTCAATTTATTTTATTTATTTATTTTTTTACATCTTGTAATTCTGACTTTTTCCCTCAGGATTCTGAGTTTACATCTCACAGTTCAGACTTTTTTTTTCATGTTTCTGAGTTTACATCTCACAGTTCTGAATTTCTGAAAAGTCAGTTCTGACATTTTCAGTTTACATCTCGCAATTCTGATTTTTTTTCTCATAATTGAGTTTACATCTCGCAATTCCAATATTTTCCAGAATCATCTAACAATTCTGACTTTTATCCTCAGAATTCTGAGTTTCCATCTCGCAATTCAGACTTTTTTTTCACAATTCCGAGTTTACATCTCGCATATCTGCAGATGCATCCCAGAATTTGCAGAAATATATTGTTTTCTGTCTGTTCTAAGTATTTTCTGAATGATGAAGTGACAAAATGAGATTTAATATGGGACTCTATGTCAAAAAAATTAAACAAGAATTTTGAAACTGACTTCATCCAGTATTTAGATTTTTGTACTAGAAATGTATGCAAATTAGCACGTTTCATTAAATAATGCCTCATTTGCATATTTAAACGTAACATTTTAGAAAACTTGTAATACAAAAAATGTTTGCAATTATCAATGTAATCAATCAACTGAGTAAGTAAGGTGATAACTATTAGTTTTTTTTGTTTGTTTTTTTGTTTTTTACTCAATTCACTTGCAGTGTGTCACCTTAAGTAGCTTTTCTTGTAATTATCAGTGTTGATTAATATTTTTGTGGAAACCATGTTTTTTTTTTTTTAAAGACTTTTCTAATAGAAAGTTCGAAAGAACAGCATTTATTTGAAATATAGTTGTATTCGACACAATGTAAAAGTCTATACTCTTTCTGACAAAGCATATTTTGTCCAATGCTGAATAAAACTATTATTTTTGAGTTTGCAGCAGATCAGCATTCACAGAAATGTAAATAGTACTTCAGATTTTGTCTGACTCTTTCAGTTGTAAAAGCAATCTGTTGTGGTGGTTCTTCTCTACAATCTCTTAGGTCTGTGAAACATTCGGGGATTCTTTGGTGAGCTGTGAGGGAGACTGTAACAGGCTGTTTCATCCTGAGTGTATAGGATCTAACAGTGGAACAGAGGGAGAACTTCTGTGTCAGGAGTGCAAGACAGGTGAGCATTATTACATCCTATTGGTCCCAAATGGTTAGGCATAATTATTCAACTTCTGAACTTAAACTTTAATATATATATATATATATATATATATATATATATATATATATATTAAATATAATTAAAAAAATTTCAGTTACTGTTTGGTCTAATCTGTTTGTCACCGTTGCTTTCTCCAGGTTCCCAACTTTGTTTCTCCTGCAAGGTCGCGGAGGGTGATGTGAAGCGGTGCTCAGTGAACGGCTGTGGCCGCTATTACCATGAAACATGTGCCCGCAAGTACACTGGCACCACCACCGACAATAGAGGCCTCCGCTGCCCTCAGCATAGCTGTGCCACATGCTGTCTCGACAGAGACCTTCACAAAGCTGGCAAAGGTATATATATTGAATAAACACTTACTCATTGTATTTTACAGAAGCAACAGTCAGTGTCAGTTTTTCTTGTTTGTTTTTTATCATGTAGGCCGCATGATGCGATGTATCCGCTGTCCGGTGGCGTATCACACGGGGGACGGCTGTGTGGCGGCTGGCAGCGTGTTGATAACACCCCATATCATCATATGTAGCAACCACTCCAGTTCCAGGAAGAACGGACACTTCTCCTCACCTGTAAACGTAGGCTGGTGTTTCATCTGCGCTCGAGGTACGTTTGTCCTGACAGTCATACTTCGCATTATATGATTAGATTTGTATCTTCAGTGTATCTCTTACTTTAAATGGCATTTAAACGGGTTCTTGTCGAAAGTTGCCACTAGTGCAGTTAGTCAATGTAACACTGTCTAACAAACGTCACTCCACATCAGTATTTTAATGTTCTCTGGTGTCATCCTTTGCAATGTTCAGTGTTTAAAAGAAGGACACTTTTTAATGTCACCTTTGACCTTCTTTCTTGTCCCCTAATCCTTTACTTGAAGATGTACTGTGTGTTTGTGATCCATCAGTTCATGTTTGTTTCTTACTAATTAGTAACATTTGTGATTCTTCTGGGGAAGGACTGAGATAGAATTAATTTCATTTGAACTTTTAAAGCGTCAAAAGTTGTCAGTAATTTAAAACATTCCATTGAGCAATTAATGAACACCAAATCTGTTAATTTGTTTTTGTAAATTCTAAAAATCTGCTTAATGTTTTATCGACTTATGGTTTTTAGTTTTCGTTAACTGATATAGAGATTGCGGCATTTATAATTAACTGATTATTTAATCTAGTTATTTTAAGTAAAATTAGACACAGTGTATTTAAATATTTAATATTGAACCTAAAGTTTTATATGCAATACCACTGATATATAATCAAACAAAATTAGATTGATTTAATTAGACCGAAACCAAATCATTTTTTAGTTATTCATACTTGAATAGACATTTTTGATAGCATTTTGTTTCACTTGTAAACCCACTCACTGTGTTGGTTTCTTACTGCGAAATGAATTAATGAATATCATTGATTGCATCTTTAAGTTTTGGAGTTATCAGACACCTTCCCACTTTTGTAGAAAAGCGCTTTCACCCTCTAATTTCACAAGGAACTAACTGATAAGGATAAACTGAATTTTTGTCATTTCTTTAACCATCTTTGTTGTCTGCAGTTATTTGTGTTGGCGTGGGAGCAGTTACATGTCAGCTGATTTTTATACCTTGATCGTTACTCACCATCATGTTGTTCCAAAACCATATGATGCATTTCTTCCCTGAAATCGTTCTGTAAATTCCATGCAGTTGCAATTAATGTTGTCGGACCATAAACGTATCATAAAAATGATCTGTATGACTTGGTGCCCAGTATTTCAAATCTGGTGCAAAACCGACTCAAATTTAAGTCTGAAAGATAGGTTTGGAGCAACATGAGGGTGAACAAATACCTCAATTTACATTTTTGTATGAACTATTCATTTAACATTTGGCTGCTATGAAAAGCAGAAAAAACGGTTTGAGAATCAAATGACACAGTTGTTGCAAATCCCCAAAGCTCCCACTCCAACACTGCAGTATTCCTCTTAAGACTCTCGTTTTTTGTGTTCTCTTTTCAGGACTACTTATTTAATCACGTGTCCTTTTTTTTCCTGATGTGTGTTTTCTGGAATCATGGGTAGTTTCATTACTCATGACTTTTCCTGTTTGTCTCGTGTAGGGCTTTTAGTGCACGACCGTACTGACACCATATTAAGTTCATATACCTTTAAGTCGCACTACCTTCTGACTGAGTCAAATCGTGCTGAGTTGATGAAATTACCTATGATTCCTTCTTCTTCGTCAGCTACCAAAAAGAATATTGGGAAAGGTAAAATCATGTTTTCTTGGTTTATGTAGTTTGCCATCTGTATGCTTTCACAGCTGTCTTATTGCTACTTTTTGTTTATTTGTTTCTTTTTGGGGTCATTTTATTGCTTGGGATTTTACACCCTCACGCTGCTTCTAATAGTGGGCTTGAAATAACACTCAGCAACAAATAGCTCACATTTTTAGATGTTGAGTTTAAAATCCAATATCAGCATTTTAAATTAGCTTGGGATATTATGTAGAGAAATAAAATAAGTTGGCATAATACTCTTAACTGATTCCTGGGAATTTAACTAGGTTACGAAATTTTACGTAACTTGTTATTCTGAGTCCGTCACACGCTTTGGCTTAGCATTAATTGCTTGGATTGTTTCTAAATTACTTTGTCCCGTTTCTTTGTTTGCTTGAGCACAATTATACCCAACCCCCTTCCAAACATAAACATATTTTGGATGGCAGTTTTATTAGAGCCAACAGCAAGGTCCCGGAAGTAAAAATCCAGTTCATTTTGTCCATAGAGAATTGATTTTTAAAGATAACTTGTATAGCTCTGGTGTATGGATACCTATTTCTGTCATGGAATATAAATTATAAAAGGTAATTGTTTTGAGAAAAAAAGTTTACATCTCACAATTCTGACTTTCTGAATTCAGTTCTGACATTTTCTCTGAATTCTACGTTCTCGCAATTGTGAATTTGTGATTTTACATCTTGCAATTCCATTATTTTTCTCAGAATCATCTCTCAATTCTGACTTTTATCCTCAGAATTCTAAGTTTAAATCTCTCAATTCTGACTTTTATCCTAAAAATTCTGAGTTTACATCTCACAATTCTGACTTTTATCTTCGTAATTCCGAGTTTCTCACAATTCCAACATTTTTCTCAGAATCATATTATAATTCTGACTTTTTTCTCAGAATTCTGAGTTCACATCTTGCAATTCTGATTTTTATCCTCATAATTCCGAGGGGGGGGAGAATCAGAATTGCAAGATGTTAACTTTTGCAATTCCGTCATTTTTCTTGGAATCATCAGAATCATCTCAATTCTAACTTTTTTTCTCAGAATTCTGAGTTTACATTTCACAATTCTTACTTTACATCTCTCAATGCTGACTTTCTGAATTTCTGAAAAGTAAATTCTGGAATTTTCTCAGTTTGCATCTCGCAATTCTGACTTTTTTTTTCTCAGAAATCTGAGTTTACGTCTTGCAATTCCGTTTTTCTCAGAATTGTAAGTTTACATTTCGCAATTTACTTTTTTTCAGATTTCTGAGTTTACATCTAGCAATTCCAACATTTTTCTCAAATAATTAAAAAGGTCATTTTTATTCTGTAGTGTCCTTTTTATCTTACAATTTTGACTTTTTAGTAGTTGCAAGTTTATATTTCACAATTTCTTCTCAGAATTACAAGTTCATATTTCACAGTTGCAAGTTAGCATCTCACAATTCTGAGTTTATCCTGACTTTTTTATTGTGAGGAACAACTTAGAATTGTGAGGGGGGAAAAGTCAGAATTGTAAAAAGTTGAAATTAACTTTTTTTTATTCTGTGTAAAATCAGTTTTATTCTTGCAAAGGATTAGAATTGATGTTTGTTAAAGTTTCAGATTTAATTTTGGCCTCCCAAAAAATATATAAAAATATTCTACTTTCAATTTTTTTTTTTTTTTATGTAATTTGTGATGGTTCTTGGAGTGAGCAGTTCATTCCGTCATAGATTAAATGCAAAAAGATTGCTGGTTGAATTGGTTCAGAGTTAAAACTCTTTAAGAATTTGAATTAGAATTTGAATCCCTATGGAGAAAATGAATCGGAAAAATGCTTTCGGAACCAAAGTGACTGAAAAAGTGGGTTTTTTATTATCCATTAGTGCTTATTAGCCATATTTCTCTTGTCAAGGATTTTAAGTGACACCATCCAAAATACTTGCTCCGTGTCTGCTAGTGTACTGCAGGTGATGTTAATGCGGACAATCAGTCAGTGTGCATCACTGCATGTTTCCCATAGTGCCCCCCCCCCCACCCCCCCCCTCTGATCATTCACTATTTGCTGCTTATTAAATCACCCGGCACAAAAAAGCATATTAACGTAATGCTGAAAGG
Organism: Garra rufa; assembly: GCF_049309525.1. NCBI lineage: Eukaryota > Metazoa > Chordata > Actinopteri > Cypriniformes > Cyprinidae > Garra > Garra rufa. The sequence goes on from NC_133383.1 coordinate 24,610,260, forward strand.
TGTTAGTCATCAAACCATGTCTTTGAGCATGTCAAACCAAACTTCAAATTGCCATTTAGAATCTAGATGAATATATTGAAGCATTTCGGAGGCACATAGCGATCTGTCTGATTCTGACATGCTCATGGATGAGGTTTGTGGAATACCGCCTTATTGGGAATGGACAAGCATGTGGTGATGGTGTGGGCCTGTGTATTCGATAGTGTGTTTATGTGCGTGTGTGTGCTTGTCAAAAAGGAGGAAGACTGTTGTGTTGCGAGGCCTGTCCCGCCTCGTTCCACCCCGAGTGCTTGAACATGGAGATGCCAGAGGGGACATGGCTGTGTGGGGAATGCAGAGCGGGCAAGAAGCCCCACTATAAGCAGATTGTCTGGGTCAAGCTAGGCAACTACAGGTACATCCGTTGAACTGTTGAAAGTCTCCTAACATGTATTTTGAAAGATTAAAGGAGAAGTTTACTTCCAGAACAGAAATTTACAGATAATTCACTCGCCCCCTTGTCATCCAAGATGTTTGTGTCTGTCTTTCTTCAGTCGTAAAGAAATTATGATTTCTGAGGTAAACACTTCAGGATTTCTCTCCATATAGTGGACTTCTGTGGTGCCCCCGAGTTTAAACTTCTAAAATGCAGATTAAAATGTGGCTTCAAAGGGCTCTAAACAATCCCAGCCGAAGAAGATGGGTCTTATTTAGCACAACTATGTTATTTTCTAAAGAAAATTTGATAACTTATATACTTTCTAATCTAAAATACTTGACTTGTCTAGCTCTCAGTTGGGTTAAAACACCCATCTCATTTTCTCCTCCAACTTTAAAATCATCCTACTTCGCTGCAGAAATACTGACACAGTGTTTACAAAGTGAAAGTAAAAAGATCATATGCCCTTTACCAGGGTTCGAAATTAACTTTTTTGATCACCAGCCAAAGTGGCTGGTAACTTTCTGAAGTTACCAGCCAATCAGAATTTCCATTAGACAATTTTTTACGTGGTGAAAATTAGGGGTGCAACGGTTTAAAAAAAAATTAAAGAAATACGAATAATCTATCTAACTAGAAGCAACAGCACAAATAAATACAATAGAGTAAAGATGCAATAAAATAAACAGATTTTTCGGGGTTTTTTTTAAGTAGGTCTAACATTAGTTTTTAGGTGCAGAAACTATGCCGGGGCCCACCTCCTTCTCGGGTCAATTATACAAAGGCCCCCTATGCCTGACATTTCCTCTAAAGGTGTTTATTTTTAAACTTTTTTTATTAACCAAAACATTTGTTTTGCCTTTTTATTCTTCTAATGCATGTTATAAAAAACCTCAAACAAACAAACTTTAAATTAAAACTATACTTTTGAATTTAAAAGAAAACCCTCTGATCAGTTCTAACTTTTTAACATATATACAGATTTAAATCTCCTGAATTCTTTAATTCAGAGATTCTTTACAACTTCAGAGTATTTTTTAAGCATTTAAGCATTCATTATAAAACACTCACAGGACAGTCATTTTGACAACTACGAAAATACTTTAAAATTTCACGCAAAAGTACTATGGATCAGAGCCCCGAAAGCATGAATAGTTTGTGAATCAATAGCGGACTTATGCGTGCCTAGACTCCGATATACAAGAGTGTCATACATTACGCGCGAGTTCGTTAGTACAATTACTCTGATCGTACCTTTACATTAGCGCGATCGAGGGTTTGTTTCATGCAGCCAAGAGATGAAGTAGAGACCTGTTTTCCCGCGGGGGTATAGGTTACTTTTATGCAGGTTTTTGCGGGCGGGAGTGGGGCAAAACATAAATGTCGCGGGCGGGAGCAGGACGAAATAACATTTCTGCGGGAGTAATATTTGCACGCGTTCTGAGGCGCGGGTTTGCGCGCTTCGGATGAGCGCACACACAGATCTTCTCACTTCTCACTGCGCGCGCGGGTTTGCGTCTTATGGCTCTTAAATGTTGAAACTGGCAAAGCTTAAATGAGTTTAGTTTAAATCCAGAAAGCAATGTGTGCAGTTCAGGTATCCTGCACACGAGCGATATCAGCACACGGGAGACGATGGAATAATGACTGCTCATATTACAGCATGCGGCACTCGCACTGAACAATAATGGTTTGTCCAGGGGACAAACGACCCAGAGCGTCTCTGACATGATTTGCATGATTGGCTCAAGCATCACCGGCCAAACTGGCTGGTAAGTTTTCATCAATACCCGCCAAAATGATTTTTAACCCGCATTTGGCGGGTTGGCGGGTGTTAATTTCGAACCCTGCCCTTTACAAAAAAAGGTAAAACAGCAATGTCTTGAACCAGAATACACCGTGTTTACACAGAGCTAGACAAGATGAGCATTTGAGGTTAAAATTATATAAATTGTCAGTTTTTCAGAAAATAACATTGTTTTGCTAGATAAGACCCCTTTTCTTCAGCTGGAATCATTTAGAGCCCTATAAAACTGCATTTTGGAAGTTCAAACTTGGGGGCACCATAGAAGTCCACTATATGGAGAGAAATCCTGAAATGTTCTCCTCTAAAGCATAATTTCTTTATGACTGAAGAAAGAAAAACATGAACATCTTGGATGACAAGGGGGTGAGTAAATTATCTGTAAATTTTTGTTCTGAAAGTGAACTTGTCCTTTAATCCAAAGTTGGAATGAATGCATTTACACAAATTACAGCTGTTTAATTTGATTTATGGCTCTGAGCGGGCATAATTTAGTCTGGCTTTTATGCATTTTGAGCAGGCACAAAGCAGCCTTAACTCTGTCACAGCTGTGATGTTGCTATTGATTTTTGCTATTGCTAGTAAGAAGCAAATAGTACAAGCTAAGGGAACATTCTCATTCTGTAGAGCGTTTGATTGGACAAATATTTGGACAGTGTTTTTGGTTTGATTTCCTACAAATCAAATGATGACTACATTTTAACTGTCTACTGTTGGTCTATTGAATAAGTGATAAACCTAATGTTGGTGTTAAACCATGTGTAGGTGGTGGCCAGCTGAGATATGCAACCCTCGCCTGGTTCCCTCCAACATCCAGAGCCTGAAGCACGACATTGGCGACTTTCCAGTCTTTTTCTTTGGCTCCCATGACTATTACTGGATCAACCAGGGCAGAGTTTTCCCATATGTTGAGAGCGATAAGAACTTTGCAGAAGGACAAGTTGGCATCAATAAGACGTTTAAAAAAGGTAAGATACCAGACGAATTTGGCGGAGGTTCATTTGTTTTGTTATATTAATTAGTCATGCAAAATGTTCCCAATAAAAGTTAAGCTAAATTGAGGTCTTAATGTGTTTTTGTGTGTCTAAAGCACTTGAGGAAGCAGCAAAAAGGTTCCAGGAGCTAAAAGCACAGCGAGAAACTAAGGAAGCCCTCGAACAGGAGCGCAACTCTCGCAGACCCCCACCATACAAACTTATCAAGGTGTATAATTTTTCAAATATTTTAAATCTTCTATTCAAATATTTGATTTCTCTTGTGTCATATGGTACCATATAGGGGTGGGTGATATACTGTTAGAAATTTTTCAACCGGTAGAGATTTTGGACTTTGGACTCTATTGTGGATCACAAATAATTTGATTTAGATTGAAATTTTGGGGTGATGATTTTTTTTTTTAATGATTTTTTTTTTTTGCTTCAGATCAGCACTTTGGAGTGTGATTTGTGAGTCATTTAATTCAGATTGGGACTTGGAGAATGTATTGTGAATCTGGTTTCAGATCAAGATTTCAGAGAAAGTTTGTGCAATAAATTTTATTATTTTTTTTTTTTTTTAATGAATTAAACAGTAGAAAATATCAAACCATTAAGGCAGTACAGTTATAAAAAAAAAAAGAAAGAAAGAAGGAAAAATATACACAAATACAAATCCATTAGTAGTTTTACTATACTAAAAGTGTAGTAATCATGTTTTTGTATAACCACAGTTTTACTACAAATACCATGGTTAAACTATGGTTGGAGTATTAAAATCATGGTTAAAGATGTTTGTTTTTTATTTATTTGTAAAAATATGTTTTTTGTCAGAATGCAGAAACACAATAAACATGTCATATGGTGCAACCACCATGAAGGAAAAAATAAACAAGAATGTGGTTAATGTAGGAAAATCATGGTTAATTTGTGGTTACCATGGTTTAACTATAGTAACCATGTGTTTTATTAGTATATTTTTACTTATCTATTTATCATTTTTTAGAATTTGAAAGGTAAGACATTGTTTGATAAGTGAAATCTCTGATTGAAGTCCTTTAAAATCAAAAAAGTAGTGCTTTAAAAGTCCTTGCAAGCCCTGGAATTTTATTTAACAGTATTTTACAGCCCATTTTTACTTTTCATGTTAGTCTCAAAAATGCAACTTTGCAAAGAAAACTAAACTAAAATCATATTAAAACAAACTAAAACACTGTATTCTTGTCCATGTTTTTCACCTCAGTCCAATAAGCCAGTTGGGAAGGTGCAGGTGTACGTCGCCGACCTCTCAGAGATCCCACGCTGCAACTGCAAACCCACAGATGAGCGTCCGTGCGGCCAGGACTCTCAGTGCCTGAACCGTATGCTGCAGTATGAGTGCCACCCACAGGTCTGTCCCGCAGGTGACCGCTGCCACAACCAGTGCTTCTCCAAACGCCTCTACCCTGACACTGAGGTCATTAAGACCTCGGGCCGAGGATGGGGCCTAAAAACCAAGCAGGACCTTAAAAAGGTGAGAGTAAATAGCATTAATGTCCAATGGCATTGCATAAAATGCTTCTTTTACTGATCTCATGACATTGTTTGGTTGTGTTTAGGGTGATTTTGTCATGGAGTATGTCGGTGAATTAATCGACTCAGAGGAGTGCAAGCAACGAATAAGACATGCCAATGAGAACCATGTGACCAACTTTTACATGCTGACCCTCACAAAGGTACCACTGTTGCATGCTTATTTTGTATGTGTCACATTTTAATGTCATTTCAGCTGTATTAAAGTCAATCCTCCTGTGTTTCTCAGGACCGTGTGATTGATGCTGGACCCAAAGGGAACTTGTCACGCTTTATGAACCACAGCTGCAGTCCCAACTGTGAGACTCAGAAGTGGACCGTGAACGGAGATGTGCGGATAGGGCTCTTCACCTTGTGTGATATCACTGCTGGTAAGAACAATTTGCATTTTTTCTGAAAAAAATAAAAATAAAAATGACTGTTTGTTTAGAAGCTAATTGAGCTAATCATGTTTTGTTCAGACACTGAGTTGACCTTTAATTACAACCTGGACTGTCTGGGTAATGGGAGGACATCATGCCACTGCGGTTCGGAGAACTGCAGCGGTTTTCTTGGAGTCAAGCCCAAGGTAAAGCCTAATTGAATTAGAAGCACATGAAGTGCTTAATCACTATTTCCTGTTGCACCATTGACAATTCTCTGGAGTTTCCAATAGCTGTGTGTACTTATGCTTTTTTTAACACTAGTTTGTTATTTGTTTTTAATCAGCATCATTATCATATCCATCTTTTGTCTCAAATCTTCTGCAGAGTGCAGTGGTTATGGAGAGAGAGGAGAAGGTGCGCAATGCTAAGCTCAAGCCCAAGAAGCGCAAGCTGAAGACTGAGAGCAAACAGACCCATGAGTATTACTGCTACTGCTGTGGAGAGGGAGGAGAACTGGTCATGTGTGACAAAAAGGATTGTCCAAAAGCTTACCATCTCCTCTGCCTCAACCTGACCAAACCTCCGTACGGTACGTGCTTATTGTCACTCCAGCTCTTTTTCTGTCAGCTGTGGGAATTTTGTAGTAATGCTGATACTGTTCTGGGTGACCTCTTGGTACATGTTGCTTGATGGGGATTTATATCTCCGTAGCATTAATGACTAAAATCTAGATCAGTGGTTCTCAATCAGAGGGCCGAGATTCACTCAGGGACCCTAGTAAGCCTTAAAATTGTTTAAAGGGATAGTTCACTCAAAAAAGAAACAAATTAAGATATTATTGATGAAATCTGAGAGCTTCCTGAGCCTGCATAGACAGCAACACAACTACCACATTCAAGGCTCAGAAAGGTAGTAAGGACATTGTTAAAATAGTCCATGTGACTTGTGACTTTGACGCATACTCTTTTATTCTCGTAGCTCCATAACATTGCAGTTGAACCACTGATGTCACATGGACTAGTTTAACAATAGTTTTTAGTACTTGCAACTACTACTTGAACATGGTAGTTGTGTTGCTGTCTATGCAGGGTCAGAAAGTTCTCAGATTTCATCAAAAATATCTTAATTTGTGTTCCGAAGATGAACGAATGTCTTGTGAGTAATTAATGGCAGACATTTTTGGGTGAGCTACCTTTAAGTTAGTCAAATCTTAAATAAAATACTAAAAATGAAGATGCACAACTTTTAAATTGACTTTGTCTTGAACCAAGGGAGTGCTTAGAGCCTAAAAGGTTGAGAACCTCAAAGAAAAAGATTGAATCAATCATCTGTAGATCGAAATTAAAAGACACTTTTTTTAAAATAAATAAATAGCAATTTTATCTAATAATTCATGGATAAAATGACATGAACACACCCCTTCTATGATGAGAATGATTTAATTTTAATTTTTTTAACTTTATACCGCTTAAGAGGTGATACAACTGTACTCATAATGAAGAAAAAAAATATTTAAAAGAATGAAATTCTTAAAACAAGTAGTTTGGCATAATCATTTATTATTAGGTAAAACAGCAGTTTTGTTACAAAATAATAAAGCTGTTTTTAAAAAATGTTCACTTTTGATGTATTTATAAAAGAAAATTGTATTCAGTGCTTCTGTATTTTGACAAAAACCATGTCATGTGGTACAACCAACATAAAGGTGACAAAAAAAAAACCAAGAAATAATGCAGATCCTCATTTCTGTGGTAAAATTTCTTAATAATACTAGAGTGTTCGAATCCTGACTCGAGGACCTTTCCCAATCCCGCCCCCTATATCTCTCCTACTTCGCTTCCTGTTAATTCTGATCTGTCCTATCAAAATAAAGGCAAAAATAAATCTTAAAAAAAAAAAAATATATATATATATATATATATATATATATCAGAGGTTGCGTTAGACTTTAACATTGTCTGTCACGGACAGGGTCGTGAAAAATTAAAAATCTGTCATAATCTATTATAACCCGTCATTTTAATTTTCAAATTATAATAACACATTTAATTGCTTTTATTTTTGTTCAGATTTTCATGTTTCATCATGAACCTACAGGACGAGCATACTGTATAGGTTTATGCATTTATTAATGAGAGAACAGATTGAAGAGAGAATGCGTCACTTTTCGTGTTCAATACCACACTCAGCAGTGACAAAAGACAACAAAACATGCTAGGGCTGGGTACAAAAAAAATCGATTTCTTGATTTAAATAGATTCATATTTTTATATGAACTAATATTTATTCTTAAATCCCAATCGATCCTTGACCTTCGGTATATGCTGTTTGTATATAATGAAGAGTAGGCTACATAGTGCGCCTCATTTGTTCCTTTCAATATGAAAAAATCTTAGATTTCAAATTCTGTCCATTTCATTAGGAAATTCAGATCATTTGACCTTTTATGACACAACAAAGTTGGTTCAGGTTGTAAAATGTCATGTGGTGCAACTCCCCAAAAACAATGATATTTCTAAATGAATTTATGTTACAGATAGAATAATGTTTAAAAAAAATTTGGACAAATTTTTAGGATGTACACTTACATGCCTTAAAGGTGTAAAAAAAAATTGAGGAAAAGTCATTTTACTTTATGGTTACTCCAAATGACATTTCTTGAAAATTGTAAGTTAAAAAAAAAAAAGGCACATTTCTAAGAATTTAGCACATGTTTTAACTAGATGTTTGCCGTTTTATTGTGATAGGACAGTATGTAGACAGGAGAGTGAGATGGGATCGAAAAAAAAGTTCGAACTCGGGACACCCAAAGCGCAATAGCTGACAGAATTGAGACATTTATTTATTTATTTGGATTTGCTGTTGACCCAGTTACACTACGTTTTAAGTAGCATGGGTATATTTGTGGCAATAGCCAAAAATACATTGTATGGGTCAAAATGATTGAATTATGATTATGAATTTTGAATTTTTGATTAGTAATATGCATTACTAAGAACTTAATTTTGACAACTTTAAAGGCAATCTTCTCAGTATTTTGACTTTTTTTGCACCCTCAGTTTCCAGCTTTTCAAATAATTGTATCTCAGCCAAGTATTGTCTTATACATCAATGGAAAGCTTATTTATTCACTATGAGGGCAGCAAAAGTTCTCTTTCTCGCCACTTTGATGTTGTGTTATTGATTTGTTTCTTCTATGTGTCTCAGGGCGATGGGAATGCCCCTGGCATCAGTGCAGTGTGTGCCAGCGAGCAGCCTCTTCCTTTTGCCACTTCTGCCCCGCCTCCTTCTGCCGAGAGCACGAGAGAGGACAGCTGGTAGTGTCTGCCCTGGACAACCGGCCCTGCTGCTCAAACCACGACCCCCAGAGACCCTTAGGGCCTCAGGCTAACCCCAGCCAGGTCACTGTAAAGAAGGAACTGCTCGAACCCGCAGACGAAGGGGACGGCAACGAGGAGGAAGACGACGACGACGAGGTCGGAGAAGGAGAGTGATTGGGCCAAAGCACCGAAGAAGCATTAAAAAAAAACACATCAAAGTACAAGAAAGTAAATAGAGTAGATAACATGCAGCTTAGCTGGTCCACTTCTCAATTAAACCCAAGTGGACTTGACACTGGTTTTGATTCATTCCAAATCTACAGCAGCTGGTATGAATTTTTTCAGGCGTATCACAATTGACGGCCTTGTGTTCAATTCATACAGGCTTGTATAACAATATAAGCTACTCACTTCTGGTTTTCTAAGCGAAATTTCACAACTAGTTCTCACTGTTTTTCAAACGTGCTCCGTTTCGGCAAAAACAAAAAGTCGGTTTCCACATCTACGGTACTTAATAAACACTCTATAAACACTTTAAACCAAGAACTTTATTTATGTACCTCATGTAAATAGCAAAGACTGTTGTAATATGTGTCGGGCGCAACCATTCGCCCCTCGCCAGTAGGACTTCACTACATTTCTGAATACGAACCTGTCGTGGTAACATCTAAAAAAAAAAAAAGAAAAAAAAAAAGAAAATGACATACGAGGTTTGTTCAACTGCCGCCCCATTCCAGTAAGTTTGTGATTTGTAAGATATATAATCATTAATATATTTATGTCGATGTTTACATCCATTCACAATGTACAGTATTATTCATCATCTGTATTAGTCAATTTAATATCACTAATCGTATTGTTGTATATGTGCCCTTTCTGTCAGCAAAATGGCATTGTTGCTTGGCCGGTACTGTATTGCCGTCACCTTTCGGTTTATAAAGTAATGCCACAGCATAACTCAAAGTTAAAAGTGTTAGAAATAACCATCGCTCACCCGAGAAGATCAGTTCCGACTTGTACAAACGATACCGTTTGAGTGTAGTGTTAAGCCACATATACTCCAACACTGCCATGTGTCTTAAAACAAAATATTTACCATTGTGAGTATTGAACAGGTGCCAGTGTGTATATCAACTACGAAGAACCCGTATCATTTTTCTGAGCAGCGCTAGTTGTGAGACTGTGAGTACAATCTTTACTTAATGTGATTTTTCTTCTTTTCTTCCATTTTGTTTTCTGTTTACATTTGTGTTTCCGACGTGTAAATATAATCAGATTTACTGTTATGTTCTGAGTAGCTGAGGTTCATATTTCACACCTAGTATATCGCTGTACAGTCTCGTTTGAAAGGTATCAAATCGTACCTTAACCCGCACACTTTCGTTTCTCTCATCTAGCTACGTTCGGTTGTATTAACACGCGCTACTTGGTTAAAACCGAACGCGGGAGGGCTGTACGATTTACGGCAGAGTGTAGCATAATCCTCTCTGTGACTGTACTTGATGTGAATCTACTTAAACTCAATAGCTTTGACGCCTGTGCTGTAAAGTGGAGCTGTTACTCTCTTGTTACTGGTAGCTGTGCGGTCGTGCTGTGCCACAGTTTGCACGGATGAAGAATCGATCTCGACGGCTTCGGCACATGGGCTTTGTATACTTACTCGTTAGTCATTTCACCTGAATGTTTTTTATAGACCACAGTACAAGTATTAACGTGATGGCACCACCAGTATGTTTGTCACTTTATTGGAAAGGAGGGAAAGCGCTGCAAGTTTTCATTTCTTTTTTTACTTGAATCGTGTCCATTTTGCCTTTGTTCGAGTCTGTATTTATTGTTTTTTTTTTTTTTTGTGGATATCTGTACTGGATTCTTGCATCCGACGGCAAATTTAAAGAATTCTGACGATTTGACTGCCAAACTGAGATTTGTATGTTTATGGAAATACTGTATGCTCTTACTTGCATCTGCATCTTTGAAACATGAAAGGCATTTTGGGTCTGTCTTGTGTGGAAACCTGTTTGTGCCACGGAATAAAGTTAATTCTGTGGCAGAAACAGGCTTTTAAACTTATGTTCTGATATGTGATATTTTTATAGTTTACTTTATTTTTTATATAGCTTACTTTTATTTTTTTAGAGGTCATAGGCACTTTTGTTTCTGAAACACCGATATTTGTCCTTATGTTTCTAATAACAACAACAAAAAAAGAAATCAAGAAATTGCAGTTGGCAGGATGCAAAGCACACGTTTTGCCGTTTCTGTCGGTACTACGCTTTTTTCTTTTTTACATACTTTTCTTTATTTGGCCTTGTTTTCGATGTTTAATCAAATCTAGATGACTAGAAAATTGCCAATGACTTTTCGGGCTTTGTTTGTCTGCAGCGGTTCAATCACGGATCTGACTGTAATTGATTTGTTGCTATATGGATTTTGCCGCATCAGATGTTAAAAGTGTATTACCTCCATTGATTCCAGTGTTTGGTGTCAGTGCACTGTACTTTGTGTACATTTTTTATGTGTATTTGAAGGTGTCATTATCATTTTTGTGCTATCCGAGCATGTTCTTTGTGTTGCTTAACTAAATTTGCTAAAGGTGGTGTCCTACCAGCTTACACTTTGATTTCTGTGTACTGATTTTACATTCCTTTTAAATAGACTGTTTACTAATTCTTGCTACTGAGTTACAGAGTTTGTGTAAAAGATGTGATATTGTAATATTTTTCACCATGCGCATTGAATCACATTACACACTCCAACTGAATAAAACGTATCCTAAATGATATGGCTTGGGTAGAATGTATGTCCTCTCCAAGTTTTCTAATGATGTACTACTCATGGATAGAAATTTCTTTGGCTATGTTATGTAGCCCGTGTCATTGCATTGTGTACGAGAATGATGCTTGATCAACTGTACATAGCTGAAAGCTTAAAAAAAAGAAAAGAAAACAACAAAAAACAACTCCATTGTCATTATATTGTAGTGTCATACGAATGCTTGTAATATTGCTTCTGAATGTTTGTGAACCTAGAAACATTTTGTACATTTCTTGTATTTTATTTGACCAACTTTTGAGATGTATTTCTTCAGAATTCATAATTTATTCTGAGAGTACTTTAAGCAACATTCCACAGATTTAAACGTTTTCAGACTTGCCTGGTTTGACTTCAATAAACTGTAATGAATGTTCAAGTGTTTCTTTGAATCTGCATCTGAATGACACCAGTGTGCATTTAGTGGTGTATGATGAAGCTTTGCTTTTTTTTTTTTGCATGTTTATTTTGAATAGGATCCAGTGGCTGAGGAAATTTGCATTTGCAAAATTTGTCAAAAGTTGGGGCTGTGACGGTCTATAGAGGGCGTGTGATTCATATGATTCGTGATCATTTATGACTGATAGGTTCGTATTGATTCTTTTGAATCGTTCGTGATTCAATGATACATTCGAGTCATCGCGTAGAGTTCAAAAAAGTAACGTTTAGCTAAATATCACTGCTGTCTATCACTAATTTTTCCATTAACTTACTTAAAAAAAAACAGTAATGTTATCCCATTAGAGCCAATTTGACAATGTAGAATTTAAAGCAGAAGGCTTTTCTTTTGCCTGTAATGCTTCATAAATATGTTTAAAAGCTTTCGTTTTAAGAAAGTTTAATATATTCAACTGAAATGAAATTTGTTAGAATAGGACAATATCTGGAATCTAGGAATGCAAAAAAAAAAAAAAAAATTGTCCAAATGAAGTACTTAGCAATAGTACTAATCAGAAATTCAGTTTTTTATATAGTTACTGTAGGAAATGTAAACAATTTCTTGCTCGAACGTGATCGTTACTTAATATCATAATGATTTTTGGTCTAAAAGAAAAATCAATGGCTATTGCTACAAATATACCCGTGCTAAATGAGTGGTTTTGTGGTTTAGTAGTATGGTCTGAGGGCAGCTGGTTTAAGGCGAGACACGGCAGGCAAAAACATCGTTTTTTTTTTATTGGTCAATTTTGAGATTTTTGGATATTTGTCTTCAATAACATGTCTTCTTTTAGACTTGTGGTGAAAAAAAGTCCGAAATACACATTTAGGTCTTTATTTTACTGCACTTTGTCTGTTTGCGTCTGTAGATTTCTCATAAATTCAACAAAAGTTGGCGTTCTAAATCAACATGCTGCTCCGCGATCTCTGCCTGTACTCATTCATCAGGTACACTGCTGGAAAGCTCTCTCTCTTCTGTGCAATGCTGTCGGATCCAAATATGGTTATTTCCTTTTTATCAGCAACCAATCGTGAAAGTAAAAGAGGGGATTTAACTCTAAATGCGCAATCTCATTGGCTGAAGATAATTTCTGACAACGTGATTCGTTCAGAATCGTCACATGGTATGCTTTGACGCTTCCTTGTTTGGTTTAGCTTTCCGCGGTATCTTTTGAGTGAATGAATGAAAATAACTTCGCGTCAATCATCGAAAAGAGTACAGCAGTTGTCACTTGCAAGGGGGAAAATGAAAATTAGTAATGGATTACATGGTGAAATTCCCTCGGGAAGCGCATCTGAACGTAAGCTGTCGATGGGAACCCAGGGTGGTTTAGATATAAGCCAATCTATAAATAAAGTGCACTCTACACAACAGTGGCTGCTTGTTCATGTATTTGTCGTTCTCTGTGGTTAGTTGAAGGTCTTATTTATTTGGCAATGTTGTTTTATTCAGTTTACATTGTTATAAATAATTACTTGGCCAGTTGTTTTGCTTGTTAGCAATGTTTTCATATAAAAATGTGTGGATTTTTTACAATATAAATCTTTAAAGCCCATTTTCTCAAAATGACTTTTCTCTCATACTCCAAGTCCGAAATCTCCACTTCAGTAGCACCTATATACACCAAACTTTCCAGTCTTGTACCTAGTAATATTATGAAGACTATTACAGAGGGATTTGTAAATATATTATTCCTAGCCTGATTTATATAACATTTTATTCCAAAAAACATGGCGAAAATACATTTTTTAAGGCTATTGACAGTATATTCTGATTTACAGGATAACAAAAGTGGATATCCATAAATCCCTCTGTAATTTTTTTCCCATCTAATATGTGAACACAATGAAAAAAGAATTTTGAACCTGGCTTTATCCAATTCTGAGATTTCGTTTTTTAAAATATAGGCAAATTAGCGCATATTTACTTAGATAATGCCTAATTTGCATATTTAAACATAAAATTACAAAAACATTGTAATACATTTTTTTCTCATCTTAATGTAGTTAATCAACTGAGAAAGTTTCATGGTGATATCTGCTAGTTAAAAATTTTACCCTATTCACCTGTAGTGTCTCGCCTTAAGGAGAAGAGAAAAAAAGAGAATGAAATTTCTACTTTTTAAAGAACGAATACCAATAAAGTCATCAGTCATTTAGAATCTACCGTTACATTCGAGTGATTCACGAGTCGGCTCGATCGAATCAGTCAAAAGAACCGGTTCAACAAACGATTCCTTCGCAATTCGGACATCCCTGAAAGGACTGACGTGTTATGTCAGTGAATGGACTGCCGCCTCAGAGGTTTCATCGCTGCTTAGTACGGCGCTCTGCTGCTGCTGGACATGTCAAATATATATGACAGACATCACGAAATTCTGCTCCAGTGGCTGCTGTCAACAGCCGACAAGGCGACGGTTTAGACGGAAAAGGAAAGAATCCGAAGGTCGGTATTCAACTCCGAACTGCAGACAAAAGACGGAGGATGCGCGATGTCGCGTTTGCGGAAATGTTCGTAAGCAAATATCACAGATGTCGGCGCGACTGGTGGCAGCACAATTTATCGATTAACAATCAGTTTATCTCCCGTGAAACACTCTCTAGTGGTGCTCTGGTTGTTTTATACGAGGAAATATCGATCCTTACTTCCGTGCTGGAAAAACAGCTGTATTTTGAAACGTGGTGGCTGATTTCTGGTTGGTTTAAGTTGTAAACCGTCTTAGACCAGCAACAAACCTTGTATCTTTTTATTCTGGTTGAAACTCTAGCAGCATCTTGGACTATCTGTAAACTATCTAACGTTACCAGCTGTTCATGGTTTCTAGCTGGTCCAAGTTGGTTCTTAGCTGGTGACCAGCAACTGAACAACAACTAGTTGGTTCTGCTGTGTTTGTCAGTTTGCATTTGGAATATGGTAACTGGCAAACCAGCTATAATGACCATCAAAGACCAACTAGAAACCAGCTCCCTCCTTAAACTAGCTTTTCTAATCATTCCATGCTGGGAAACTGTATTTTGAAACATTGTAGCTGATTTCTAGTTGAAGTTGTTAACCGTATTAGACCAGCAACAAACCTGGCATCTTTTTATGCTGGTTGAAACTCTAGTAGCATCGTGGACCATCTGTAAACTATCTACCAGCTGTTCATACCGTCTTAAGGTGATTAAACAGTTTGGAGATGGTTTCTAGCTGGTCCAAGATGGTTATTAGTTGGTGACCAACAACTAAACAACTACTAGCTGATTATACTTTGTTCACCAGTTTGGATTTGGAACATGGTAACTGGCCAAACTGCTTGTAATGACCGTCACAGACCAGCTACCACCTTAAACTAGCTTTTCTAAGAGTTCCATGTTGGAAAACTGTGTTAAATCCAGCTATATTTTGGAACATGGTAGCTGGTTTGGTCGAAGCTGTAGACCAGCACCAAACCTAGCAACTTGTTTATGCAGTTTTAACTGTAGTATAGACAATCTTGGACCATCAACAACCTATCCACTAGCTGTTCATACCATCCTAATGTGGTTAAAGTTTGGAGATGGTTTCTAGCTGGTCCAATATGGTTATTAGGTGGTGACCTGCAACATAACAGCTACTAGTTGGTTATACTTGGTGCTCAGGTTGGATTTGGAACATGGTAGCTGGCCAACCAGCTTGTAATGACCATCATAGACCAGCTAGAAACCAGCTACCACCCTAAACTAGCTTTTCTAAGAGTTCCATTTTGGAAAACTGCGTTAAATCTAGCTATATTTTGGAACACGGTAGCTGGTTTGTTCGAAGCTGTAGACCATCTTAGACCAACGCCGAACCTGGCAACTTGTTTATGCTGTTTTAACTGTAGTATAGACAATCTTGGGCCATCAACAAACCATCAACTAGCTGTTCATGCCATCTTAAAGTGGTTAAACAGTTTGGAGACTGGTCCAAGGTGGTTATTAGTTGGTGAACAGCAACATGACAACTACTAGCTGGATATACTTGGTGCTCAAGTTGGATTTGGAACATGGTAACTGGCCAACCAGCATGTAATGAACATCACAGACCAGCTAGAAACCAGATACCACCTTAAACTAGCTTAACTACCTTTTCGAAAAGTTCCATGCTGGAAAACTGTTAAATCTAGCTATATTTTAGAACATAGTAGCTGGTTTGGTCGGAGCTGTAGACCATCTTAGACCAGCAACAAACCTGGCAGCTTTTTTATGCTGGTTTTAACTATAGTAGACCATCACCTAGCTGTTCATCCCATCTTAATGTGGTAAAATAGTTTGGAGATGGTTTCTAGCTGGTCTAAGTTGGTTATTAGTTGGTGACTAGCAACATGACAACTACTAGCTAGTTATACTTGGTGCTCAGGTTGTATTTGGAACATGGTAACTGGCCAACCAGCTTGGAATGACCGTCACAGTCCAGCTAGAAACCAGATACCACTAGCTTTCTAAGAGGTTCTATGTTGTAAGACTGTGTCAAATCGAACTATATTTTAAACCTGGCACCTTGTTTAGCTGTAGACCATCTTGGACCATCAACAAAACAACTACCAGCTGTTCATACTGTTAATACATATCTCTTAAAGTGGTTAAACTTATGTTGGAAGGTGGTAGGTGACCAACAACAAATCAACTACTAGTAGGTCATACTTTGGGTCAGGCTGGTTTGTGGTGACTGAAATAGACAAGCTAGAAACCAGGTACCATCTTATACTGGACTTCCTAACAGGGCTCTGTGCTGCAGGTGCAATAAATCCCCTTTTAAATAACACTATTGGTTTATTTTCTTTTTGTTTTGGGTTTACAATACTAACCAGTTGAAATGGAAGTGGAAGGTTGTTGGTGATGAAGTTTATCTTGGATGTTCCTGGTTGAATTTTTAATTCTGACTTTGTATCTGAATGTGAATTTACAATTTCAGCATAATGCAACAATCATCTTCCACTTTTTTTTCCAGGTTTTAGGTGGAGGTGTCGTCAATGACAAACCCGGACCAAAGATGAGGAAGAGTTTTGATAATGGCTTCATTGCTGAAGTTATTGTACGGCTGCTGCTTCTAGGTGTTTTTCTGTAAGTACACTTGCTTGATCAAATAGATGCTACATATACATTTGGCCTAAACTTTAGTCGGTTTGACCGATCTAACTGGTAACCTGGACATTTATAACCTGTTATGCCAGTCTTTTGTGCATTTTTTTTTTAAAGAGCTGTCACCCAATAAGTGAGTGACGGGTTCTTTCGAAATTGTGTGGGAAGATTTTCCAGTCTTTTGAGCTGTGCCTGTGTTTGTCTGTTTTGTGGAGATGAGGATTGTTCTCTCAGGCTGTTATTATGCTCTTGTAGCGTGACTGAGGAGCTTCCTCCCTTCAGCCGAGAGATCCAGCCTGAGGAACTATGGCTCTATAAATTCCATCCCGTCAAAAGGGACCGTGTTCCTACCCGCTATATGTTTGTAAGTGCTTACAACTCGTTTAGCAATTAAAATTGATTTAAACATAAAATTCATGTGTGTGACAATGATAATAGGGAATCTCATTATTGTTTTTCTCTGATTCACTTCTTAAAACAGTCTATCGCCCTCTTCTCTCCATTGCTGGTCATTTTCTTGTTTTCCTTGTTGAAAAAAGGTGGAAAGGGAGATGTTAAAGAGGCATCTTTAGGTAAGAAATGTGTGAAAATGATTTTTTCCATTACATTAAGGCAGTAACAATTTAAACAATATATTTTATTTGTAAACTCATGTTCAGCTAATTTTCAAAGCTCGGTAAATGGTCACTAACAAAATTTACTTTAAATTTCACCAAGCTGATTACTTGCTAAAAACTCCCACAGATCATGTCATGCCATATTTTCAATCATACTGATTCACGAAAGCAGAACACTCACAAACACAAGAGGCGGGATTTATTACATGAACCAATCACAGCCGAAAATAACACTTAAGTGTTAAAACATAATGGGGGAATTTTTTGCCTATTTATCCACTAGAGTAGAACATTTTGTGAGAAGGCTTGGCTTGCAATCTCCATTCCAGTTCCCAAAGGTGGTTGATGCGGTAAAGGTCAGTGCTCTTTGCAGGCCCTTCCAGACCAAACTCATCGAGTCATGTCTTTATGGACTTTGTCACGCTGGAATAGAAAAGGGCCTTTCCCAAACTGTTCCTGCAAAGTTGGAAAGCATAGCATTGCTCAAAATGTCTTGGTATGCTGAAGCATTGAAGAAGAAGTTCACTTCCAAAACTAAAATGCACGAATAATTTACTGAACCCTTTGTCATCCAAGATGAAGATGTTCGTGTCTTTCTTACTTCAGCTGTAAAGAAATAGTTTTTTTTTTTGAGACAAACATTTCAGTAAAGTATATAAATTGTACATTTAAAAAAAAACACAATAACCGATCCTCTCACTAGATAAGACTTCTTCCTTCTTCCTCAACTGGGATCGTTTAGAGCCCTTCGAAGCTGCATTTAATCTGCATTTTGGATGTTCAAACTCACAGGCACCATATAAGTCCACTATATGGAAAACATGCCTGAAATATTTAACTCAAGAAACATAATTTCTTTAAGACTGAGAAAATAAAGACATGACCATCTTGAATGACAAGGGGTGAGTAAATTATCTGTAAATTTTTGTTCTGGAAGTGAACAGCCTAATACTATTATCCCTCCTTCACCAAACATTACATTTGGTACAATGCAGTCAGACAGGTAACATTCTCCGCGCCAAACCGGCCCATCAGTCTGCCAAACAGGGAAGTGTGATTTATCACTCCACAGAACAGGTTTCCCCTGCTCCAGAGTTCAGTGGCGGCATGCTTTACACCACTACATCTGACGCTTGGCATTTCATGCAAACCCATTCCATGAAGCTCACACCGGATAGGTTTAGTGCTGATTTAAATGCCAGTGCAAGTCTGTTACTTTTTCAGCTGTGAAAATCAGCAGAGCGTTGGTGACTTTTACTCACTATGTGCCTCAGCACTCTATGAACCTGCTCTGAGATTTTACATTGTCTTCCACTTGCTGCTGTTCCTAAATGTTCAACTTTCCAATCATACCACTTACAGTCGATCGTGGAATATCTATCAGAGATAATATTTCACAATCTGATTTATTGCAAAGGTGGCATTCTTTCACAATACCATGCTTGAATTTACTAATCTCCTTGTCCAGCAGCGACATCTGCATCTCTCTCGCCTCCCCTGAGCCCATTATGTTTAACAGGCACCCTAAAGTGTGCGGTGAGTTTGTTGGGGGGTAATTGAGAATGAATGGGGGAAAGTCACGTGAGAGGAGCCAATGCCTCCATTGCGATTTGATTGGATATGACTGGTTATGATTGGCTGAGATTGGTTCATGTGATAAATCCAGCCTCTTGTGTGCATGCGCATTCGCCTGAAAGCATAGTTTGTGTGAGTTTATAGTGAGTAATCGGCTTGGTGAAATTTCAAAGTGAATCTCCATATCTATGACCAATATTTACTGAGCTTTAATGACTGATCCAATGGGTCAAAATGATCGATTTTTCTTTATGCTAAAAATTACTAGGATATAAAGTAAAGAGCAAGTTCCATGAAGATAATTTGTAAATATCATACCAAGTAATGTTTATTATATATATGTGTGTGTGTGTGTGTGTGTGTGTGTGTGTGTGTGTGTGTGTGTGTGACTCTTGATCACAAAACCGTCGTAAGTAGCACGGGTGTTTGTAGCAATAGCCAAAAACATTTTTGTATGGGTCAAAATCATAGATTTTTCTTTTAAGCCAAAAATTATTAGGATATAAAGTAAAAATCATGTTCCATGAAGATATTTTGTCAATTTCATACCATTAACATATCAAAACATAATTTGTAAATTAGTAATGTGCATTGCTAAGAACTTTATTTGGACAACTTTAAAGGCGATTTTCTTCGTATTTTGATGTTTTTACACCTTCAGATTCTAGATGTTCAAATAGTTGTACTCGACCAAATATTGTCCTATCCTAACAAACCATATTATTTATCATTATCTATAAAGCTCAATTAAAAAAAATGACCCCTTATGGTTTTGTGGTCCAGGGTCACATATTTAATATTTAATATATTTAATTATTTTTATATTTTGTGTAAAATGACATACATATATTATAGAATAGTCGTATGCTTCCCATTTATCTTTATTTCGAGTGATGCAAATCATTGTGAAATATAGTTGTGTTGATACTAGTCAGTAGATAAACAGATAAATGATCAAGTAATGATCCCATAATCTTGAGTGTTATTGCTAACAGAAGTCTCTGTATATCATTTGTATGACACAGCTGTTACTTTGACCTTGGTGTTAAATGGAATTTTCACTAATGCAATCAAGCTAGCCGTGGGCAGGTGAGTGAATGATCTAATCTTATTACAATGTTAACTTTGCACTAGATACTTATATTACATTTTGAACATCTCCCATCAGCTCCCAAATAATCTTTTATTTCTCTTTCCCTACCAGGCCACGACCTGATTTCTTTTACCGTTGTTTCCCGGATGGCCAAATGAACCCAGAGCTTCACTGTAGCGGTGACCCGGATGTAGTAATGGAGGGCAGGAAGAGCTTTCCAAGTGGACACTCTTCCTGTAAGAGCAACTGTTAGGTTTATTTAATGGCAGTTTTTAAAAGTCACCATGAAACACTATATTATATATATATATATATATATATTTTTTTTTTTTTTTTTTTTTTTTTTTTTGAAGTTTTGCATCTGTAATTTGATATATTTCTGAGTGAAATGTTAAAAAAATATAAGGTGGGATTTTTTTTCTGCTTGAAATTGATTGGAAATTTACATTTACTACTTTTTTTATTTGGAATAAACAGCACCAATGAGTCATATAATTAAATTTATTTTACACTCTAAATATTATTTAAATTTGAATTATTAAATATTTATTGTGAAATATTATTTCCATATAAAATAACTGTTTTCTATGTGAATATATTTTAAAATGTAATTTAGTCCTGTGATACTAAGCTGAATTTTTAACATCATTAATCCAGTCTTTAGTGTTACATGATCTTTCAGAAATCATTCTAATATGCTGATTTATTATCAATGCTATGCTGGAAACATTGTGCTGCTTAATATTTCGGGTTTTTTTCCCCCCAGGATTATTTAACAAATATAAAGTTGAAATAGAAATCCTTTGTAACAATATAAACTACCATCTAAAAGTTTGGGGCCAGTAAATTTTTATTCTTTCTTTTAATGAAAAAAATAATACTTTTATTCACCAAGGATGTGTTAAATTGAAAAAAGTGATAGCAATATATTTATATTTTGAATAAATGCCTTTTTATCAAGCATTTATCAAAAATCCTGAATTTATCAAGAATCCTGAAAAACCGGTCACAGTTTCCAAAACAAAAAAATATTAAGCAAGTTTCCAACATTGATAATAATAGTAATTAGTAATTAATCAGCATATTAGAATGATTTTTGAAGAATCATGTGACACTAAAAACTGAAGTAATGACTGATAAAAAGTCTGCTTTGCATCACAGGAATAAATTATATTGTAAAATATATTCATATAGAACACCATTATTTTAAACTGTAAAAATATTTGACAATATTAATTGTTTTCTGTATTTTTGATCAAGTAAATGCAGCCTTGATGAGCATATAAGATTTTTATTTTTATTTTTTTTAAACATTGCCAAAAGGTTTGGTATTAGTACGAAAATATAAATACATTTTAACATAATATAAACTATTGTTCAAAAATTTGGGGTTGGTATAATTTTAGATTTTTGAATTTATTTTTTATTATTTAATTATTTTTGATGTTTTTAAAAAGTTATTTAGATTTACCAAGGCTGCATTTATTTGATTTAAAAATACAGTAATATTGTGAAATATTATTAAGATAACTTTTCTGTTTGAATATATTTTAAAATGTGATTTATTCCTGTAATACAAAACTACATTTTCAGCAGCCATTAAACCAGTAATTAGTGTCACATGATCCTTCAGAAATAAAATATTTGAGATTTCAGAAAGGTCAAAGATTTAAAAAAAATCTTTACTGTCACTTTTGAGCTGTTCATTTATTTATGTATTATTAATTCATTTATAAATGAATGTGTCATTGCCGCAGAAAAGATATTTAAAACACATTTGGAAGGTATATGAATATTTAAAATACAATAGAATAAAATACAGTGTTATATTATCCTGCCACTCTAACAACAATTCATCTTGTCATAGTTGCGTTTGCTGGTCTGGGCTTCACAGCCCTGTACTTGGCTGGAAAGCTGCACTGTTTCAGCCCGGTAGGCCGTGGCAAAGCCTGGAGGTTGTGTGCCTTCCTCACCCCCCTCCTCTTTGCCGTCATGATCGCCCTCTCCAGAACATGTGACTACAAACATCACTGGCAAGGTGAGATTTTCATGCCATCGTTCCTGTTCTACCTTCATGTATAGTTTCAAGGCAATGACACAATCTCCCATTCCTTTCTAGATGTATTAGTGGGATCCCTTCTCGGTTTGGTCTTTGCGTACTTATGTTACCGACAGCATTACCCAGCTCTCAACGACTCAGACTGCCACAGACCCTTCCGAATGAGAGAAGCGACGGTTCCTGCGCAGGAACGCAAGCAGGCCAACCCAGGCTACCTCTTACCTTTGTAGGAACCTAACCAGACCAACAACCATATACTGTGTGAAAGTTTACCAAGCCATGTGCTGCGATCATGTCTGTTTTTTTTGTATGGTGACGCCTGTTAATCAACGAGCACTTCTCTTTTTTGCCTTCCTACACCGTTTTAGACATTCACAGTGAATGTTTTGTGTATTGTAGAGCTGTCTTTTTGAAATTTGTATCCTATCAACTTTAAAGTTTATATGTGAACTGTCCTGGTGAAGAAAAGGCTCTCGGTCAATTTTAACACTTTCCAGACATATTTATAGAGGTGTGTGTCTATACACTAAATCCCCTGGTATCTTTGTCAATAAAGTTTGTGATTTATAATGTATCATCTGGATTGTGATGAAATCATTTGACGTTTTGGTGTCTGTGAAAACTGTCCGTGTGTTATCTCCTGTTCATAGATTAGATGGCTCCGTGTGGACATTACTCTGGGGAATCTCCTGGAAGTGAGTCAGTGATGTTTTGTTTACTTTTTAGAAATGTTTGATAAATTATATTACATAAAATTAGCTTTACAAATCATAATTACAGTTCAAGTCAAAAGTTTACATCCCCCTTTAGGAATAAGCAAAATGTTAATTATTTTACCAAAATAAGAGAGATCATACAAAATGCATGTTATTGTTTTAGTACTGACCTGAATAAGATATTTCATATAAAAGATGTTTACATAGTTGATTTTTTTGTTTAGTGATAGTTGTTCCTGAATCCCTTGTTTGTCCTGAATAGTTAAACTGCCTGCTGTTCTTCAGAAAAAATTCTTTAGGTCCCACAAATTCTTCCATTTCTCAGCATTTTTGTGTATTTGAACCCTTTCCAACAATGACTGTATGATTTTGAGATCCATCTTTTCACACTGAGGACAACTAAGGAACTCATATGCAACTATTACAGAAGATTCAAATGCTCGCTGATGCTCCAAAAGAAAACACGATGCATTAAGAGCCAGGGGTGTAGACGTTTCTGAATTTGAAGATCGGGGTAAATTAAACTTATTTTGTCTACTGGAAAACATGTATCTTCTGTAGCCTCTGAAGGGCAGTACTAAATGGAGAAAAAAAATTAGGCAAAATAAGAAAAAATTCCCTGAGTGTTCCTTGGTGTGAAAAGATGGATCTCAAAATCATAGTCATTGTTGGAAAGGTTTCAAATACACAAAAATGCTAGAAAACCAAAGAATTTGTGGGACCTAAAGGATTTTTCTAAAGAACAGCGAGTTTAACTGTTCAGGACAAACAAGGGACTCTGAACAACTATCACTAAACAAAAAAACACAGCTGTGGATCATTCAGGTAACAACACAGTATTAAGAATCACGGGGGTGTAAACTTTTGAACAGGGTCATTTTTATAAACTAAACTATTATTTTCTCTTGTGGACTATATGTAAACATCTTTTATGTGAAATATCTAATTTAGGTCAGTACTCAGTAAACAATAACATGCATTTTGCATGCATTATCCCTCTTATTTTGGTCAAATCAATAACATTTAGCAAATTCTGAAAGGGGTGTGTAAACTTTTGACCTCAACTGTATAGTCATAAAATAATGATGTGTAGTTTAATATTCAATTCATTTTAGTAAAAAACGATTTTAATATTTTATTTATTTTTAACTTATTTTATTCCAAGAATATACCACATTTTGCATGCAGCCGTTACATTATTTTCTAAATGACTTAAATTTAACATCCAAGAAAAAAGCATTTTTTGGACCCTTTGAATTAAATACAGATTTTTTTCATTTTATTTTCTCAGTTATTATGTGAACTGAAGTCTAACTCTGTTACACAAATTATTGAAGAAATATATGGGAAATTAAGTTCAATAACTACAAAACATTTGCTTTTCCAAATTTTTGTAGGGAACAAAGTAAGAATGTTCATGCAACATTCTCTGTAGATTACAAAAAAGAACCTACCCACCTCATTCTTCAACGCGGAAAGCCTATGGGCGAGACTTCCGGTTCATTAGCCGCTAGAGGGAAATAACAAGAAGAATAACAATGTGCAGTAAATGTTACAAACCAGTGTTTTCTTAATTAATATTATACACTTAAAAAATACACGACGACGTTTTTAGTGCCACGTAAAATATATATATATCTCAAAGATTACTAATGAATAAAGTCGTAATGTTACAAGAATAAAGTCAAAATATTACGAGAATAAAGTCGAAATATTACGAGAATAAAGTCATAATGTTACGAGAATAAAGTCGAAATATTACGAGAATAAAGTCGAAATATTACGAGAATAAAGTCGAAATATTACGAGAATAAAGTCGTAATGTTACGAGAATAAAGTCGAAATATTACGAGAATAAAGTCGAAATATTACGAGAATAAAGTCGTAATGTTACGAGAATAAAGTCGAAATATTACGAGAATAAAGTCGTAATGTTACGAGAATAAAGTCGAAATATTACGAGAATAAAGTCGTAATGTTACGAGAATAAAGTCGAAATATTACGAGAATAAAGTCGAAATGTTGCGAGAATAAAGTCGAAATATTACGAGAATAAAGTCGTAATGTTACGAGAATAAAGTCGAAATGTTATGAGAATAAAGTTGAAATATTACGAGAATAAAGTCGTAATGTTACGAGAATAAAGTCGAAATACTACATGAAGTCAAAATATTATGAGAATAAAGTCGTAATGTTACGAGAATAAAGTCGAAATATTACGAGAATAAAGTCGAAATATTACGAGAATAAAGTCGAAATACTACGAGAATAAAGTCGAAATATTACGAGAATAAAGTCGTAATGTTACGAGAATAAAGTCGAAATACTACGAGAATAAAGTCGTAATGTTACGAGAATAAAGTCGTAATGTTACGAGAATAAAGTCGAAATGTTACGAGAATAAAGTCGAAATGTTATGAGAATAAAGTTGAAATATTACGAGAATAAAGTCGAAATATTACGAGAATAAAGTCGTAATGTTACGAGAATAAAGTCGAAATACTACATGAAGTCAAAATATTATGAGAATAAAGTCGTAATGTTACGAGAATAAAGTCGAAATATTACGAGAATAAAGTCGAAATACTACGAGAATAAAGTCGAAATATTACGAGAATAAAGTCGTAATGTTACGAGAATAAAGTCGAAATACTACATGAAGTCAAAATATTATGAGAATAAAGTCGTAATGTTACGAGAATAAAGTCGAAATATTACGAGAATAAAGTCGTAATGTTACGAGAATAAAGTCGAAATATTACGAGAATAAAGTCGAAATACTACGAGAATAAAGTCGTAATACTACGAGAATAAAGTCGTAATGTTACGATAAAAAAGTCGAAATATTACGAGAATAAAGTCAAAATATTACGAGAATAAAGTCGTAATGTTACGAGAATAAAGTCGAAATATTACGAGAATAAAGTCAAAATATTACGAGAATAAAGTCGTAATGTTTCGAGAATAAAGTCGAAATATTACGAGAATAAAGTCAAAATATTACAAGAATAAAGTCGTAATGTTACGAGAATAAAGTCGAAATATTACGAGAATAAAGTCGTAATGTTACGAGAATAAAGTCGAAATATTACGAGAATAAAGTCGAAATACTACGAGAATAAAGTCGTAATACTACGAGAATAAAGTCGTAATGTTACGATAAAAAAGTCGAAATATTACGAGAATAAAGTCAAAATATTACGAGAATAAAGTCGTAATGTTACGAGAATAAAGTCGAAATATTACGAGAATAAAGTCAAAATATTACGAGAATAAAGTCGTAATGTTTCGAGAATAAAGTCGAAATATTACGAGAATAAAGTCAAAATATTACAAGAATAAAGTCGTAATGTTACGAGAATAAAGTCGAAATATTACGAGAATAAAGTCAAAATATTACGAGAATAAAGTCGTAATGTTACAAGAATAAAGTCAAAATATTACGAGAATATAGTCGAAATATTACGAAAATAAAGTCAAAATATTACAAGAATCAAGTTGAAATATTTAAAACTTTATTTTCATAATTTCAACTTTATTCTCAAAACATTTCGACTTTATTCTTGAAACATTTCGACTTTATTCTCGAAACATTTCGACTTTATTTCTGAAACATTTCAACTTTATTTTCGTAATTTTGACTTTATTCTCGAAACATTTCAACTTTATTCGCGAAACATTTCGACTTTATTCTCGTAATTTCGACTTTATTCTCGAAACATTTCAATATTATTCCAGGGAGTATTTTGACGTTATTCTAAAAATATTACGACTCTAGTCTCGTAATTTTAGATATATATATATATATTTTTTTATATGGCACTATTGTCGTAAACTTGCACTATCAAGCAGCAAAACAAGCTGTTGCATGGAAAACATATGTGGAAGCTAGAGGATGGATACCCGAGCCGAGCCCGACGGTACCCGACGGAACCCGACGGGCCGGGCCGGGTTCGGACAGATATTTAGAAAGGATGCTCGGGTTCGGGTCGGGCTCGGTTACATCAGCGCGATAGTGCGCCTGTGTTATAACAGCGCTTTTTGCCCCGTGTGCACTGATGCGCTCATCTGTTGACATTTCCGAACGCCTTCCTACAGTTGCTTAATAAAAGCGGGCTTTCCACACAAAAAACTGCACGTGTCATTAGTATGAGAAAAAAAAAAGATTTTAACTGTGTCGGGCTGGGATCGGGCTCGGACATAAATATCTTAATGCCTGTCGGGTTCGGGTCGGGCTCGGTTACTGCTCTGTCGGACGCGGGCCGGGCTCGGACAGAAAAATGCGGCCCGATCCGCACTCTAGTGGAAGCTGCTAAATCATAGGGAAGCACTTAGTACACAGGAAAGGGCGCAGTATTTTTACAAACTAAAGTTAGGTTGTAAAGATATGTACAAGCAGTATTAATAAAGATATTAGCCTTATATTTTACCTACCTGACAGGAAATGATCAGAACAAACATGAATGTTGTCAAGATTCTTGCCCTGGAAATCCTGGTTTAGTTTGGCCAACCACAAACGCCTTTTGTTTCTCGGTTTTTTGTTCTCTTCTCCTTAATTTGTTATAACTTTTTGCAGTCTATAGACGGTTTCAACGGCAACAACATAAACAAACGTTACTGCGCATGCGCGCTTTTGTGGCCCAAACTTAACTTCCGGTAGACATCCAAATAGAATCAATAACAACAGCTAAGCCCTTCTAGAGTAGATTATTTTTTTAATAACAAGCGAAATATGTTGGCTGCGTAAATTAGACTGATTTATTAAAAATGGAAACTCATCCTCTGCCAGCAGGAGGTGCTTTAAGCACGAGAAACGAGGTTTCCCCACTGATCTATATAATTCTCTATTATAGATCAGTGGGTTTCCCCAGTAATGGCTATAGACAAAGCAGCTCTTAATTTAAAAACGCTGCTTTATGCAGGATGAAATGAAAATTACATTTTCTAAAGACAGTCTTTCTTCAGAAATAAAGTGATATAAAAACACCCACGCCTCGGTTTGATTTTTAAACGTGCATTACGTTTATTCAACGAAGTCTATTGGAAAATCAGTCGGTTTTTATATCGTGGCAGGTCGCCACAAATAAATAAATGTTTGGGAAACACATACCACAGCACAATAACCGGAGACCAACTTCATTACTCATTATTAGCTGCGTTTGTAGCCCGCGACACGAACCAGACAGATAAACAAACACAGACCGGAAGTTAACTTAGGTCCAGGCGCGTGCGCCCGATGAAACCGTCTATAGTACTCCACGTTTTTCCCGCAGATTAGTACAGCAGAAAACATGCCAATAATTTTCAGCAGCAATAGTCAGCAAAATATGCGAGTTTCGTTCGGTTCAATGGCGTCGTTTACTTACTTGTTTGCAGCCAATATGGTCGATTGATGATGCGTTGTGAAAACACTATGCACCTCATGTATGTCTGGTTTTCATTTTGGTCACTATTCTTATATTTACGAATTTAAGATTCGTAATTCTGAATGTAGAAAATAGTATTAATAAATAATGAGTAGTATTCTTCTAGTAGTCTAACAGTTGTTTACATTTAAAATGTTCACACACATAAAAATGTAAGTCACCGCTGTGGTCTTTCTAAATTTAAACCCTAGATTGTGCAACACGCTGAAAACTGAATAATTTAAATGAGTCATTTATTACTCTGAGTTCACTTCGCATGTGACGATACATATCACAATTTCAGATTCATTGACTCATTATAACCTATCACACCATAGTGAAATACAGTTCAGCTGTTGCTGATGACCATTTCAAAAATCCCCTTTCAGTTGACCTTTAGACACAAAGACCACTTAAAAGATTTCAGCGCCTGGAAGAGGGACTTACTTCGGATTTGACCACCAGTGAAAGCGTGAGGTTTGCTTTCTCTGTCAGAAGTCAATTTTGTCCTACGCGTGTATCCGTACGAGCAGCCGGTGAGTAGAGGGCAATACATTATTATGCTTTTCCCTTTTATTTGTTACATTCGTCTCAGGCTCAGGTTGTAATACTTACAGATTAGTATGCCTTCACGTCGTGTTTTAAAGGTTTCTATACAGGCTTGCTAGGTCATCTGAAGCAACTGTTCTTGAGTTAGCATTTTTCCATGTATTTATTTCCATATATCGAATTGCCATTTGTGTTCTAGACAGAACTCGATCCACTGTCTTGGATTATTAAGTTGGTACGATCACAGAAAACGCATTTGTTTATGTTTTTATTTTCCTCGGTCACTCGTTTAAATGCCGTGTCCTACTTTTGCAGCACATTTACACACCCACCCAACGCAAACACACTCCGCAGTGCTCACATGATGGGAATTTACGTACAGTTAGTTTGGTTATTTAATGTTGGCACACCAGATGTTTCAGTTGCTATTTCATGCTTGGACCAGCTAATAATCTGACTCCTGTTTGTCATTTGTGTTGCTGCCATCATCCAATATTACGTAATATTGGCACCATAGTGATGACGTAACCGCTTTCTTGAAGTCAGAAGTCATGTTTTATTTAGCAATTTTCTGTTTGTTAGTCTTGCAATATACTTTCATATGTATTATTGACACATGTCGTTGATATCTTCAAATGTTGCTATTATTTATTTTATTTATGAACCAAATGTGACCCTGGACTACAAAACCATGATCAATTTTTAAAAAATAAGATTTATACATCATCTGAAAGCTGAATAAATAAGCTGAAATTAATGTACCTTTTCAGTATTAATTCTTTAAATAATTGTTTTGAAAAAAAAACAACAATAAAATATATTTTATATGGTAGTGTACACTACCAGTCAAAAGTTTTTGAACAGTAAGATTTATAATGTTTTTTAAAATAGTCTCTTCTGCTCACCAAGCCCTCATTACAGCAAAACAGTACAATTTTAAAACATTTTTACTTTTTAAAATAACTGTTTTCTATTTGAATATATTTTAAAATGTAATTTATTCCTGTGATTTCAAAGCTTATTTTTTTAGCATCATTACTCCAGTCACATGGTCCTTCAGAAATCATTCGAATATTCTGATTTGCTGCTCAAAAATATTTATTATTAGTAGTAGTAGTAGTATTATTTTATGTTGAAAACAGCCGAGTAATAAGAACAGCGTTTATCTGAAATAGAAATCTTTTGTAACATAAATGTTTTTATCAACACTTTTGATCAATTTAAAGCATTCTTGCTAAATAAAAGTATTTCTTTACCAAAAAATATTTTAGATAAATATTTAAATAAATGCTGAACTTTGGATTTTTCAATTAATCAAAGAATCCTGAAAACATGTACTCAGCTGAATATTGATAATAATAATAAAAAAAATGTTTCTTGAACAGCAAATCAGCATATTAGAATGATTTCTGAAGGATCATGTGAAAATAAATTGCGTTTTAAAATCTATTCAAATAGAAAACAGTTATTTTAAATAGCAAAACTATTTCAAACGTGAACTGTTTTTGCTGTACTTTGGATCAAATAAATGCATTAAAAATGTTTGTATGTATGCACCTGTGATCTACTTAGGCTTATACTTTTGGAAAAAACAAAAGTCTATGCTATTAGGTTTTATCCATTGATAACGATAGTACTGAAAAACGTAACATTATATTTGCAGTCCATTGGCCTTGGTGTGGCGTCCCTCATGTTCTTGAGATGAATGTTGTTGAGCCATATGAACCCGTCCAGCAGCACTGGTTTTACAACCAGCAGGTGGACTCCAAAGACTCCTGGCAACCCTTCAGCAGAGAAGACTCACAGCGGCTGGAGGATGCCTGCAGTCGAGGTCCTCCATTGATTTCTTCTTAACAAAACTTTAAAACCATTGCTGAAAGTATAGTTCATTAGATCATGGCACAAGTCCATATGTTTGAATGTTAAACTATTATCTGATTTGTCTGCAGTGGGGAAAAATGAAAAGGATGAAGTGATAGTGGCTACAGATGGAAGGAGGTATGACGTCAGGCTACGTGAAAGAAAGCGTTACTCTGTATATTGGGAGCAGAAGCCCGCCGAGGTCAGACGCTGCTCCTGGTTCCACAAAGGCAGCAAAGACATGGCCTACACTCCCTACAGCGAAGAACTCAGTGATTTCCTAGAGGTGAGATACACAGATTTTCTAGAAAAAAAATCAAATTTTTCCTGTTTTTAATACTTAATTGTTTTTCTTTATTCCGAAACAGGATACCTATATGATTGCAGTAACCCTAAATGAATGGAACACAAATTTGGAGCTCCCAACTGGGGAATCTGTGATCCTTCACAATCCCAAGGTATTGTTTGATTGTTAAGCTCAAGGTAAACGGACACATTACTGTTCATGAGTTATATTTTGACTCTCTTGTTACATTACCCCAGCTCATGACGCAGTATCCCACCAGCTGCAAGGACTTTCCCCCTTCTCCAACTGAACGGACTCAACCCAGGACACTAAAGAGAGGAATTGAGAACATCCCGGTAGAGATACCAGAAGGCGAGTGTAGCGTTATTAAACTTTAAAATCCTTGTGACTTAGCATTTTCATCATAGCCATGTTTCTGAGACAAATGCGGCTCCAAAAGGTGTAATACCTAAGGGCAAAAATACTCATATTCTTCCTGTAGGGCTGTTTCAAAATGCATTTGACAAGCTCATCCATGATGACTTATGTTAAAGTTGAGAAAAATGTTGATAACTAATTTCCCTATTTCATCCAATTCTTAAAAGATGTATCCTATAGTAACTCACTGATTATCACTGTAGTTAATACTTCATTATGATATAGTATACAGTAGTGTAGTACTACAGTTTGCTAGTAAAAATTAGATTTTATTACTCACTATATAAAACTATGCTAGAGTATGCTGTAGTATAAGTTAACAAATTGTAGTAAATACTATTATATACTAAAGTATACTATAATTTACTACAGTTTACTCTAATAAATACTACAGTTATGAACTAACTATAGTTAATACTAGAGTATGCTGTAGTATAAATTAACATTGTGTAGTAAACACTATGATAAACTACAATGTACTAGTTTACTATAGTGTAAATACTAACGTTTACTACAGTTTTGACTACAGTTTATTATCTCGCTAGTCATTACTACAGTATGCTGTAGTATAAGTTAGCAAAGTGTAGTAAATACTATAATATTTTAAAGCATACTATAATTTACTACAGTTACGAACTCACTATAGTTAATACAAGAGTATGCTGTAGTATAAATTAACAAAGTGTAGTAAACTCTATGAGATACTACAGTTAACTATAGTAAATACTAATGTTTACTACAGTATTTATTACAGTTTATGAACTCACTATAGTAAATACTACAGTATGCTGTATTATAAGTTAACAAAGTGTAGTAAATACTTTAATATACTAAAGTATACTATAATTTACTACAGTTTACTACAGTATTTTTTCATGTGGGAATATTTATCAGCACTTTTTGTTTAAAGAATCATTCAGTTAGCATAGCATAGCAACATGCTAAACCCTTTTGGACTATGTTTATGCAGTGTATTGCTTTGCTTATTGAAGTATCAAATTGTTAGCTTAGCAACATGCTAACATGAGTCTCTGACTGTTTTAACAATTATTTATTTATGCTGTGTATTTTATGCTTATTGTTATCTTAACTACATGCTACCTAGTTCACCCACTAGTTGTGTGTTACTATAGTTAAACAATGGTAACCACAAATTAACCTTGGTTTTGCCACACTAACTATAGTGTTTGTAGTAAAACTGTGGTTGTTAAAACCTTGGTTACTACACTTACTATAATAAAACCATGATTAAGTGACATGCTAACATCAAACTCTATTACAATAGTTGAATCTCTCTTCACGAGAAGCAGTATATAGTTGGGATGCCACCTATGGGATGTGGGACCTTATAAGGGAGCTGTCTATGTAGGCAGTAGATGCAAGGAAGCTCACTAAATTTTTGTGGTTTATAGTGTATGTTTGCTAGCAATATCTGTCTTTTGGTATAATTTTCTTGCTGTGTTTTTGTAGGAGAACCTGAGATAGTAGACCACCTGGTGTTCATGGTTCACGGTATTGGTCCGGCCTGTGACATACGTCTTCGTGGCATTGTTCAGTGTGGTGAGCCTTTATCATCTCACACTAAATATATGCATTTCTTCAGTATGTTGGATTAGTTTGCAACTGTTGAGCTATTATGACACATAGCACTTATTTTACCATTTTTTTTTAAAGGAGTATTTTGACATTTTTTTTATTCTCTGCTGCAGTTAATGAATTTCGGAATGCCTCCAACAGCCTCATAAAGAGCCACTTCAGACAGAGTGAGGACCGGTGCATCATTGGAAGGGTTGAGTACCTTCCAGTCAACTGGCACAAAGTCTTGCATGGAGAAACTACAGGAGTTGACAAGTAAGACGTTTGACTCTTATTCTCTTAATAAATGTATTTTTTAATTGAGAAAACACACACATAATTCATTTACTGTTTTATTTCTATTTTTAATAGAGACATTGAGAGAATCACTCTCCCTAGCATTAGCCGCCTGCGTCAGTTCAGCAACGACACAGTGCTGGACCTTTTCTTCTACAACAGCGCTACGTACTGCCAGACTATTGTGGATACAGTGGCCTCTGAGATTAACCGTTTGCACAGCCTCTTCCTCCAGAGACATCCACACTTCACAGGACACGTTTCCCTGGTTGGACACAGCCTTGGTACGTAGCTTTAACTGTGCTTTTCAGAAGAGAATTGCTGTTTTGTTTTGGTGATATAATAATAACCTGCACTTATGAACAGTACAAATATCTTTTGCCCATTATAATAATGTTAAAATAATGTGTCTTGTTTTACACAGGCTCATTGATCCTGTTTGATCTCCTGACCAATCAAGAGACTGAGGCTGATGGCACACCTCATGAGGTTTGTACCAATGTTGTTATTGTTTCAGTATTTTTACGGTATTGTTTTTGGAAAAGGAAAAAAAATAAAAAACGTATAAAATATAAATATCACATTGTAATATTTAGTGCTGTCAAATCGATTAATCGCGATTAATCGCATCCAAAATAAAAGTTTGTTTTTACATAATATACGTAAATATAATTATGTATCTGTTGTGTATGTATATATAAATTTTTATATTTAAATAATATTAATAAAAAATATTTTTATATTTAAAAAATATATGTAAAATGAAGTTTATTTGCAAAAACAGATAACTGTGATTTTTTTTATTATGTTATCATGTTTTTCTTGTGATTTATTGTTAACTGTATTTTTTTGTGTTATTTTTACTTAATTAAAAAACCTTAACTGCAGTTTGCTGGAGATTAATTGGAATGCACGATAAAAAAACATGATTTATTAAAATTGTTAAAAACAACAAAACTATATATATATATATGTCGCCCGTAAATATTTATTTAATATATACTTGTGTGTGTATTAACATATACATATACATACTATATACATATATAACTATCTTTCTCATCAGATATAATTAAAACATTATTTAGTAGTAAACATGCATGCATCAGTTTGAATATTTATTGTCTAAAATACATTTGACTAAAAAAATAAACTTTCTATTATTGTTACATGACTGTTGCTAATATTTTTATATAAAAAATGTAAAAAAAAAAGCAGCATCATTAAAATGTCTCTGCATGACATTTTGACTTGTATAAACACTAAGAAAGAAACATTTTTTATACGTTTTTATTTTTTAATATTTCAAAATTATTATTGTATGAGTTATTTGATTTAAAATATGTATGGTAGAATTCAGCTTTTATGTTTTACTGTGCAGTAACATTTTAGATTTCAAAGTTCATAATTGATGAACAATGTATTTTTGTGGTTTGCGCAGCTCCGTGAGGACGCTCATGTAAACACAAGCTGTGGTTCCTATAAGAGTCTGGAGGAGGCACTAAAGGGCCATGGGCTGGAGGAGCACCTCAATGTATTGCAAAGAGAACAAATGGATATGGAGTCCTTGGTCAGTTTTCTGCCCTCGATCACACATAACACACATATAAAAAACACAACACACCAATTCTTCATTTCTTCAACTTTTTCAGATGCTCTGCTCAGAGAAAGACCTAAAAGATATCGGAATACCCCTGGGTCCTCGCAAGAAAATGATGAACTGTGTGAAGAAATGGAAGGTAATTCCTAAAATTCTTTATCGCCCTGTGTTAATAGGAGCTCAATGGTTTGTGGCTGAAATGGAAAGGTTTGCAATGTAGCTTAATTGTGCGCGGCTTCCTCTCCACACCCAAAAATGGAGAGGAAGACAGATAAGAGTCCATTGTTTTAGATGGGAATGTCTGTTTTGACACTTTCTAGTTATGACTTCTTGAATATCCAACAGCACTGTAGATCCGGAAGTGGACATGCAGCCCAAAATGAGACACACTCCCCAAGTCTAGGGATGAGAAATGCTCATGAACATCAAACCCCCACCACTAGTGCAGTTGATTATCAGCATTTCCATGTTGGCATTGGACAAGTAAGTTATTTAGGTTATATCGCATATATAATATATAGTTTGGGCTGCTATTGTCTGTTGAATCTCCATTGATATGAGCAGAAACGTCTTAAAAAAATCAGTCTCTCACGGCTGCCAAATAACTTCATCTTTATTCCACAGGTATCCATCGATTATCCTCAGCTAGGCTTTCATCCGCAGGCATTCTTTGCCATGGGTTCACCCATTGGAATGTTTTTAACAGTCAGAGGTCTGAAGAGGATAGATCCTAATTACAGCTTTCCAACCTGCAAGAGTTTCTACAACATCTTCCATCCAGTAAGACACTCTAAACACTGAGAACCATATAATTTTCTTGAAGGTCTGTTCTTACACCTTGAATGTGATCTGTGCAGTTTGACCCAGTGGCGTATCGAATCGAGCCCATGCTTTTGCCTCAAGACATGGACTTGCCGTCCATGTTGATACCCCATCATAAAGGCAGAAAAAGGATGCACCTCGGTATGTCAAGTCACATTATAGAGCAAAATCTGTAGTTTTTATATTCTCAAATGACTAAATATTACTAAATGAAATGTCTTTGTTGCCAGAACTTAAAGAAGGTTTGACACGAGTCAGTTCTGATTTATTGGGATCGCTACGAATGGTTTGGCAGAGCATTTCTCAGGTCCCAATGCCAGCGCTCGCAGAAGGTGGAATGAGTTCCATGACCCCTACAGATGAAGCAGAAGGTATCTAATGAAACTTTTAATAAAATCCACCTCCATATTTCCAATGTCCCTTCTTAAATTTGAATACATCTGGTGCAGTTTCACCAATGGAGCATGAGGAAAGAAACTTCAATGTGGGGATGTTGAATCGTGGACGACGTATAGACTTTGTCCTTCAAGAAACGCCGATTGAAAGTTTCAACGAGTACCTCTTTGCCATACAGAGCCATCTGTGCTACTGGTAAATAAAAATCTTTCATGACACTTGTTATGTACACTACTAGTCAAAAGTTTTTGAACAGTACGGTTTTTAATGTTTTTTAAAGAAGTCTCTTCTGCTCACCAAGCCTGCTTTTATTTGATCCAAAGTACAGCAAAAACAGTCAAATTTAGAAATATTTTTACTATTTAAAATAATTGTGTTCTATTTAGTAATATTTTAAAATGTAATTTATTCCTGTGATTTCAAAGCTACATTTTTAACATCATTACTCCAGTCACGTGATCCTTGAGAAATCAATTTAATATTCTGGAATAATAAAAATTATTATTATTATAATTTTGTTGAAAACAGCTGAGTAGATTTTTTTCAGGTTACTTTGATCAATAGAAAGTTCAGAAGAACAGCATTTATCTGAAATAGAAATATTGTGTTACATTAAAATGTCTTTATCATCACTTGTGATCAATTTAAAGCATCCTTGCTAAATAAAAGTATTAATTTCTATAATTTGTTTCCCGAAAAAAGAAAAAATTATACCGACTCCAAGCTTTTGAATGGTTATAGTGTATAACGTTACAAAAGCTTTTCATTTCAGATAAATGCTTATCTTTGGATCTTTATTCATCTAAGAATCCTGAAAAAAATTTACTCATCTGTTTTAAATAATAATAATAATAAATGTTTCTTAAACAGTGAATGAGCATATTAGTATAATTTCTGATGGATCATGTGACACTGAAGACTGGAGTAATGATGCTGAAAATTTAGCTTCGATCACAGGAGTAAATTACATTATAAAATACATTCAAATAGAAAACTGTTATTTTAAATTTTATTTACAAATTTTACAGTTTTTGCTTTACTTTGAATCAAATAAACGCAGGCTTGGTCAGCAGGAGAGACCTATTTAAAAAAACTGTTTAAAAAAATCTATAATGAAATATAATGAAATCTATAATTCTTTCTGTTTTCTTGCAGGGAGTCAGAAGATACTGCTCTGTTGGTTCTGAGAGAGATTTATGGAAATTTTCCAGTGAGATACGCTCAGTTATAAATGTTATATCTTTTATATAGTACAAAAACCTTTAAAGCCAGTCCAATCCACAGTGAGTCTATTTGCTCCACACATTTTAACCAGCCAGCGAATAAACTACCTAAAAAAATGAAGAATTTGAAATTGGAGTCCCAACTGAACTATTGCCATTTACTGGGATTTTGTGCAGTATTCTTAAGGCGCACAATACCCTTTTGTGCAATAATGTAGCACTGTAATAGAAACTTACAATTAATGTGTATGTAACTTTGGTCAGTGTTTTCAGATTTTCCAGTTAATTACTTAATGTTTGGATATTTGTGATGTTTTTTATTATTATATAATTATACTATTGTTAAACTCCTAACCCCAAAATTATTTTTGTGATACCTGTACCTTAGCTCGACCAGACATTCTTTAGATACCAACACTGTGTCTTTAAGGCAGAATTCAGATCATAGCCAGCGGGAAGTTCGTTCATTTCCCATTTATCCGTCTGGAATAGTGCGCCACACATTACAAAACATCCCCTTTCCATACAGAGGCATGAACTGCCCTCCCTTCCTCCGCCAAGAATTCCTCACAGCCAATGAACACAACAGCATTACGCCGTCAGGATTTACGGGACTTTCATTCCGTCTCTTTAAATGTAGACGTTCCGCAACGTGAGGATATTCAAACTCAAATAAAAAAGAGAAGTTTGCAGATGCTGCTCAGCCTTTGAAAAAACCTAGGAAAAAGGTGAGGAAATGTTCTTATCCCACAGGAATGTTACAGAAATGTTTAATTTTTTTCTCATCTGCTTGAAGGGAATTAATCTCTTTCCGAACAAGAAGCCGGTGATGTTATGTTTCACACTCACGCTGCTCACGAGTCAGAATAGTTCGTCTGTCAGGAGTTTAACATTTATATTCTTAGTTGAACAAACATAAACAAATTGAACAAATGAAATGTGTGAATCGTTCTTACAATGTTCGGTTTTCAACATTCGAGCGCCTCGTTCTTAGTAACGTTAGAATCTTTCAATGAGTCGAACCGGTTTACAAAATTAATTCTTTACGAATTGGACTGAACGGGTTTCAAATCAACGTTGTGACCTCAACCTTTTCTTCAGATATATCCGTTTTGTAAGTACACCCTATCAGTCATATAGTCAAGAACATTTGAAGCGAAGTGTGCACTGCGTAAAATGGGCAATGAAAACGGTTCTAAATAAAACTTCTTAAACTTCTTTAACGTAACCGAATGAGGAACATCTATAAACGTTGTTTTAAAGTGACAGTTCACCCAAAATAATCAAGTTGTGTCATCATTTACTCACCGTTCTGTTGTTCCAACCCAGTATGACTGACTTTCGTAAGTGGAACACCGAGAAATTTTGCAGTATGTTATTAGAATTTTACCTTAGACTTAGACATCATTCACTTTCATTATTTAAAAAAAACAGACGTGACTGAGACATATTCTTGTTTTCCAATCGAAAAAAAAAAAAAGCCATTTAAGTTTTGGAACAACATGATGACTAATAGATAATGGCATTTTTTTCTTCATATTTATACACTACCAGTCAAAAGTTTTTGAACAGTGAGAAGTCTCAAAGTGTTCCAAAGTACATCAAAACAGTATGATTTTAAAATGTTTTTACTATTTAAAAAAACCGCTTTCTATTTGAATAGATTTTATAATGTAATTTATTCTTTTGATCAAAGATACATTTTTAGCATCTTTACTCCAGTCTTCAGTGTCACATGATTCTTTATAAATCATTCTGTTATGCTAATTTGTTGTTCAAGAAACTTTATTATTATTATTATTATTATTATTATTATCAATATTTAAAACAGTTGAGTATTTTTTTCTTATAAGGATTCTTTGATGAATAGATTCCAACATCAGCATTTATCTGAAAAAAAGAAGCTTTTGTAACATTATACACTACACTATACCATTCAAAAGCTTGGAGTCAGTATTTTTACTAAGTACTACTAAAAGTATTAATACTTTTATTTAGCAAGGATGCTTTAAATTGATCAAAAGTGATGATAAAGACATTTAGAATGTTACAAAAGTTCTTCTGAACGTCCTATTCATCAAAGAAACCTAAGAAAAAGAAAAATTCTACTTAGCTGTTTTCAACACAAGAATAATAATAAATGTTTTCTGAGCAGCAAACCAGAAAATTAGAATGATTTCTGAAGGATCGTGTGATTGAAG
Source organism: Garra rufa (assembly GCF_049309525.1). Lineage (NCBI taxonomy): Eukaryota > Metazoa > Chordata > Actinopteri > Cypriniformes > Cyprinidae > Garra > Garra rufa. Next base: position 24,649,756 of record NC_133383.1, read on the forward strand.
TAAAGCTGCTAAATATTCAGCTTTGAAATCACAGGAATAAATGACATTTTTAAAATATATTCAAATTGAACAGTTATTTTAAACAGTAAAAATATTTCACATTTTTACTGTTTTTGTTGTGCGTTGAATCAAATAAAGGCAGGCTTTGTGAGCAGAATTCATTTTTTTGGTTAAAAACTAAAAATCGTACTGTTCAAAAACTTTTGACTGGTAGTGCAATATTAAAAGTTAATGAAATGTTTAAATCAGTACAAGGAGATTCATATGCATGCATCTCTGGAGTCACTTTTAGTCTCCAGCTGTTTAATGTTTATTGTTTATATTCTTATTTCTTGTTTCTCATACATCCACTGTGTCCTAGCCTGAAAATATTACTTCAGAATGCTTTACTACTTCCATGGGAACATATTTGTTTTCTTAACCTATCCCTGTCTTTTAGGCTTAACTCAAGTCACCCTTTTTGAATCTAATCTAAACTTGGATATAACGTCGTGTTCCAAAAAGGGTGCTGTTGTTTTCACAATTACGCCATTTGATCCCCTCACCAAAAAGCTAGTTAGCGAGACTTGCACACATCAGTGCACAAATTTTATAATCCTACTGTAGTCCTGCGTTCCTTTCATAGTCACATGGTAGTTCCACAGTTCGTGGAAATCTCTGAGAAATGTAAATACCCGCATCATATTTGATCAGCAGGGAACATCATTTGGGCTCATTACATGGTCAGTCACATGTGTAAACCACTTGAAAATATCGACCTTTGCATTGAAGTCAATAATGTAATTGTGTCACTGCTTTATCCACCGACGCAAAGGTCGCTTCACTCTCTAGACTCATACAAAGAAAGTCATACAAGTCTCAAACTGCCCGCATTCGGAAAACTTAAATCAGAGGCGCTCCCGTTTGTAAAGACTTACTGTTGGCTGCTCCTTTTTAAAATGCTGGATTTAACTGGATTGAATTAAGAAACTAGGATGTGGAAATCCATATTTAACAAAAATGTAAAATAAATGGTTCTGTCAGAAAAAAACACAATCTGTCCATTGGAACAAATTTGCAGAAATCTAGCATTATATCACTTGCTCACCAATGGATCTTCTGCAGTGAATGGGTGCCGTCAGAATAAGAGTCTAAACAGCTGATAAAAACATTGCAAGAATCACACAATAATAGATTACTTGTGGATTATTGTGATGCTTTTATCAGCTGTTCGGACTCTCATTCTGACGGCACCCATTCACTTCAGAGGATCCATTGGTGCACTGTAAAAAGTTTTCACCAGTTTCGACTTAAAAACTTACGTTTAGCAGCTGCCCTACAATTTTAAGTTAAATCAACTGAAGTCATTTCAACTCAAAAGTTAAATCAACTCATTTTATTGTAGTAAGTTCAAATGACTTGCAGTTTTAAGATGATTTAACTTAAAATTTTAGTTGAATCTGGTGAAAACTTTTTACAGTGTGAGCAAGTGATGTAATGCTAAATTTCTCCAGAGGAAACAAACTCATCTACATATTGGATGGCCTGTGGGTGAGAATTTTTAGCAAATGTTTATTTTTGAGTGAACTATTCCTTTAAGTGACCATCTTGCTCAAAACCTTTGCATGCGGATTGCGTCATCTTGGCTTGGCTTTCTATTTTTTTCTGGCATTTCCAAGTTTCTTGAGGCTGAAGGGTGAGGTCACACCTAAAAACACTCCACATTGCTTGGAAATCTGGAGTCTTGTGGCCGTCAGTTGAGTTACAATGCCAGAGGGTGAATCTTTAGTTCTAGTCTTGTGAATCTAAAGTGAAGCACTATCGTGCTCACATACTTGGATTTCGACCCCTACAGTGTGCAGTGGACTATGTAATCGTCGTTTGTGGAAGAAGGATGTGGAAAGATGTTGAGTCAACAAAGGGAAGTTTCCCAGCCCGAGATTGCTCATGCGGCTGTGCCTCCGAAAAGAGCGTAGATACATCCGAGACCCGAGTGAAGAGAGTTTGTCATCTTCCTGACCTCTAGTTCCGCTTGTTGCATGGCAACTATGTAAACACACATAAGCACATGCTGCGTCTCATATGTGGATTCTCTTCAGCTTTGTTTGGTTTTTATTTTCAGAATAACTGTTTAAGTACACTGATGTCTTTATGTGGTTATTTAGGGTTCACTCAGCGAAGCAGAATACATTGAGATTTTTTTTTCAAGTATGTTCTACCAGCCTCATGTGCTTTGAAGGATTCTCTACAATGAGCTTTTCTTCATGAGTTGTTTTCTGGTTTTATACGCTCAACTATGCGCCTATTTGCTCGCCCACACCACAAGAGGGCAGACTTTATCAGATTTAGTCATCACCCCTTCACTATAAACTTTCACTGGCAATACTGTATGTGCACAGCCTAATATAGACAGATTTGGTCTTTATTAGGAAATCTCAAAGTAATTGTGATTAAATAAATAAGCTTTCCATTAATGTATGGTTTGTTAGGATAGGACAATATTTGGCCTAGATACAACTATTTGAAAATCTGGAATCTGAGGGTGCAAAAAAATCTAAATATTATATATATTTACGGTAGGAAATTTACTAAATATCTTAATGCAGGAGTTCTCAACTCTGGCCCTCGAGGTCCATTTTCCTGCAGAGTTTAGCTCCAACCTTGATCAAACACACCTGAACAAGCTAATCAAGCTCTTCATCATTACTAGAAAGTTACAGGCAGGTGAGTTTGATCAAGGTTGGAGGTAAGCTCTGCAGGAAAGTGGACCTCGAGGGCCAGAGTTGAGAACCTCTGTCTTAATGTAACATTATCTTTACTTAATATTCTAATGATTTTGGCACAAAAGAAAACCCATACATTTTGACCCAATGTATTTTTGGCTATTGCTACAAATATACCAGTGCTACTTAAGACTGGTTTTGTGGTCCAGGGTCACAATTATGACATAAGAGCAAATGAAGAGCCAAAATATTTTGTTATTATAATTTATTTGAATGTAATTCATTTACACAACTTTTTCAAACAAAATGCACTTTTTTTTATTCACTTCCTTGTGTAGGCTTTTTGATAATTGAAAACATCCAAATATTGTACTATACAGTCGTGGCCAAAAGTTTTGAGAACTACATAAATATTGGAAATTGGAAAAGTTGTTGCTTAAGTTTTTATAATAGCAATTTGCATATACTCCAGAATGTTATGAAGAGTGATCAGATGAATTGCATAGTCCTTCTTTGCCATGAAAATGAACTTAAAGTGCATATTGCAGGTTAGAGACTCCGGTGAATTGATGTATAGAAAAATAATGTAGGAACCAGATTTTCTTTAAAATATACTTCAAAATACGCTATTAAGCCTTCTAGAGTCGTTTTTGTGAGAGAATTTTACTTCCGCATCTGAAAAACTGGCAAACCGGTAGTGACGTAACGAGAGGGAGAGCGGTCAATGTAAACCATAGGAAAACAATGGACCGCAATGACTGTTCGGACGCGGAGAACATTTAAAATGTTTATTTACACTTGTATGACGAACCACAGACACAAATATGAGCCTGCTATGTGGCCAAGAGGGCAGGGACATGCCAGGATTAAACAGAACAGCGGTCAGAGGAGACAAATTAAGTTGTGGTGTGAGGAGAACAGGGCAGGTGTCTGTGAGAGATCAGTGTTAGCTGACGATATCTAATCGGGCAAAATCATAGCATTTGTCATCTAGAAGTATTGATTCTACTTACCAGTAACACAAACGAATGATCCTTGATCAAGCGTGTCATACTCATTAATATCCGACGCTAACGTTACGTGATATAGCGGGGTTTTATTACCGCGCGCGCAAGAGAGATAAACACATTTTTGTTTTATTATATGCTTATATGGGAAATACCCCCAAACTTGATGTGCTGTCTCTGACTCTGCACCTAGGCTTTGAGGCTTGCTGTCTGAAATCAAATAGGTTCTACATATAGCTTAAATGCATTTTAGGCAGGGGCATAGACATCTAGCAGACATGAGTAAGTTTATGGCAGAGATCATTTATTACTCTGAGCTAAATACTTGTACGTACAAATAGACAGTAAAATGTAATCTCAATTACAGTTTGACTATATTTAGGTGACAAATACATGTAAAGTAAAACTTTTTGATGCCATTGGTATAAGACAATTAATATTGACAGCATACAGTCAAGTTGTCTGCTGGTATTCATCAGGAAGCCCTTACCTGCATGTGTGGTGTCAGCTATTAGACAGTTTACAGAGGAAGGATTACTTTATAAAGGTTTTGAATGGCCCCATTTCAAACAATAAAAAATAATCACAAACACAAATTGTCTTACTGTATACATTTTTTATATGAAGTGTACAACATATATATCAAGCAGATCTGCATTTATGGCTAATTCAATTCAGTTTATTTTATACAGCAATAAATCATAAATATTATTTCATAGTACTGTTAATACCCAACTTAAAACACAACATTGCAACTGTTAATATATACATGTAGATGTACAAAACATATACTACTGAAAGAAAAATATTTTCAGTGTAGGTATCACACTAATGTGTTATTTTAGAGGTGGTTAATAACAGCTGGCTCCTCTGCTTCAGATCTTCACACAGCCTCATGTCTTGCAATGTCTCCCAAAGCCCTATAAACACAACACATGACAATAAATTACAAATTAGCTGTGCAAACAATGTGACCAAGCTGTAACTAGACTTGATTATAATATTAACAAAATGAGGATAACAGACCAGTAATGCCTTCTCCTATGGTACCGTTTTTACACGGTTCTTAAAATGATATTGCTAATGCTTACAAGCTAGCTACGGTGCTTTACAAAAACGTATACACATCTCGTTGTCTCATTATTTAAATAAATATGTTCACGGATTTGGTATTTATGAGAAGAAAAACAAGACTTACGGTGCAGTTCACGTTTTCGTCGAGCTGCATCTCTGACGGCTTCTGACGAACCACAGGCTTACCGCGGACCCGATGAAGCTGCTGTGTGCACCGAAGGAACTGCACCGGCTTTGAGCCTCACTTGGTTCTTGCTTCAGCATCTCATGTTGAACTGCATCATATCGCCGGGATGATAATCCTCCAGTGTAAAGTGAACGCGTTTTTCGAAGCAGATGCATTAGTATAGGCCCGTCACTTCATCCGCACAAACGCACCCATATACGGAAGATAGTACCGTTCTTTTTATTGTAAGTAAACCCGTGGACACGATGTCCTGACAGGCTGGAGTTTGTGCAGCCTCCATAAACACAATAATTTACCATGACGATGATCAATTGAAATTAAAAATAACTACCGAAACACACTAACTCACGACTGCTCCTACTGAATAGCAACAGAGCTAGGCGAACGACTCCCTCTCGTGACGTCATATGACGCGGTGTGGAAAAAAAAGTTGTTTTTGAGAGCGGTCAAGGAAACCGTCACTTTGTCTTCTAAATTTGTGCCCTTAGGTCTTGTAAAATATTTTCAAATGGTGCATTAACGGTTCGTATAGTATTTTCATTCACGAATATATGTTTATCTCAAATTTTTTTTAACCTGCAATATGCACTTTAATCCCGAAAAAAAAACAACTTTCCACTGCATTTCATTGCTGTCATTAAAGGACCTGCTGAGATCATTTCAGTAATCGTCTTGTTAACTCAGGTGAGAATGTTGACGAGCACAAGGCTGGAGATCATTATGTCAGGCTGATTGGGTTAGAATGGAATGACTTGACATGTTAAAAAGAGGGTGAGGCTTGAAATCATTGTTTTTCCATTGTTAACCATGGTGACCTGCAAAGAAGCGTGTGCAGCCATCATTGCATTGCATAAAAATGGCTTCACAGGCAAGGATATTGTGGCTACTAAGATTGCACCTAAATCAACATTTTTTTAGGATCATCAAGAACTTCAAGGAAAGAGGTTCAATTCTTGTTAAAAAGGCTTCAGGGCGTCCAAGAAAGTCCAGCAAGCGTCAGGATCGTCTCCTAAAGAGGATTCAGCTGCGGGATCGGAGTGCCACCAGTGCAGAGCTTGCTCAGGAATGGCAGCAGGCAGGTGTGAGCGCATCTGCACGCACCGTGAGGCCAAGACTTTTGGAAGAGGGCCTGGTGTCAAGAAGGGCAGCAAAGAAGCCACTTCTCTCCAAAAAAAACATCAGGGACAGATTGATCTTCTGCAAAAAGTATGGTGAATGGACTGCTGAGGACTGGGGCAAAGTCATATTCTCCGATGAAGCCTCTTTCTGATTGTTTGGGGCATCTGGAAAAAGGCTTGTCCGGAGAAGAAAAGATGAGCGCTACCATCAGTCCTGTGTCATGCCAACAGTAAAGCATCCTGAGACCATTCATGTGTGGGGTTGCTTCTCATCCAAGGGAGTGAGCTCACTCACAATTTTGCCCAAAAACACAGCCATGAATAAAGAATGGTACCAAAACACCCTCCAACAGCAACTTCTTCCAGCAATCCAACAACAGTTTGGTGAAGAACAATGCATTTTCCAGCACGATGGAGCACCGTGCCATAAGGCAAAAGTGATAACTAAGTGGCTCGGGGACCAAAACGTTGACATTTTGGGTCCATGGCCTGGAAACTCCCCAGATCTTAATCCCATTGAGAACTTGTGGTCAATCCTCAAGAGGCGGGTGGACAAACAAAAACCCAGTAATTCTGACAAACTCCAAGAAGTGATTATGAAAGAATGGGTTGCTATTGGTCAGGATTTGGCCCAGAAGTTGATTGAGAGCATGCCCAGTCGAATTTCAGAGGTCCTGAAAAAGAAGGGCCAACACTGCAAATACTGACTCTTTGCATAAATGTCATGTAATTGTCGATAAAAGCCTTTGAAGTGCTGGTAATTATATTTCAGTACATCACAGAAACAACTGAAACAAAGATTTAAAAGCAGTTTAGCAGCAAACTTTGTGAAAACTAATATTTGTGTCATTCTCAAAACTTTTGGCCACGACTGTAGATGTTAGAAAGCATGTAATGGTAGATACCAAATGCAACATGTTTGTACAACATTGTTTAAGCCTACCTGATCTCATGACGAAAACATACCTGTGGGAACTTTTTACATATCACTGCAGTTTCCAACAGAAATGAACACTAGAGGCTGTAAAACAGCGAACACTTGTAATAATGTTCGTACACAGTTATGATTACAGCTCCCATGTGTTTCGCTTTCCGGATGTAATGAGCTTGCTCAGTAGCTCAGCCGGCACGAGTTGGACTTAGAATGTGGAATCCTTGGGTATAAATCCTGTGGAACACATGAAAGATGAGAGATCAAAAAACCAGCTAAAACGACATGCTTGCAATTGCGTTTTTATGTCACATTCGATTTTGTTCATACTGTCGGGTAGGTTTAGGTGTAGTGCAGATGCTACGTTATTTTAAAATGTCATGGAGCATTTGAGTTACAGCCGCGCAATGTATGGGGGCAAATTGTATGGGGTTCCATTTGTGTTAAAAATGAGTCGACTGCTTTGTACTATACATTTGTCTTTGTCCTGTTCTGTTGTCCTTACTGTTGTCTTATTCTGTCATCCTTACTGTTGTGTTGTTCTGTCCTCCTTAATGTCATCTTATTCTGTTGTCCTTAATGTTGTCTTGTTCTCTTGTCCTTACTGTCATATTATTCTGTCCTCCTTAATGTCATCTTATTCTGTTGTCCTTACTGTTGTCTTATTCTGTCATCCTTACTGTTGTGTTGTTCTGTCCTCCTTAATGTCCTCTTATTCTGTTGTCCTTAATGTTGTCTTGTTCTTTTGTCCTTACTGTCATCTTATTCTGTTGTCCTTAATGTTGTCTTATTCTGTCGTCCTTATTGATGTGTTGTTCTGTCATCCCTAATATGATTTTATTTTTGTCATCTTATTCTGTCGTCCTTACAGTAAATCCTGACAGTACAGATGACAGGATAAAATGATTTTTTTTTGAGGAAGACATTTCAGGAATTATCTCCATATAGTGGACTTCTATGGTGCCCATGATCTTGAACTTCCAAAATGCAGTTTAAATGCAGCTTCAAAGGGCTGTAAACCATCCCAGCCGAGGAAGAAGGGTCTTATCTAGCAAATGATCGGTTATTTTCTGAAACATTTTTTTTGACAATTTATACACTTTTTAACCTCTCTTGCTCTGCTTGTCTAGCTCTGTGTGTACTCTGTGTATTCCGGTTAAATACAGTTAGGGTATGTCGAAAAACTCCTATCTCATTTTTTTTTTTCCTTCAACTTTAAAATCGTCCTACATCTCTGCAGAAGTGCCAACCCAGTGTGTACAAAGTGAACGGGTAAGGAGGGTCAAACGCCATTTACAAAAAAAGGTAAAACAGCGATGTAGGACGATTTTGAAGTTGGAGGAGAAAATAAGATCTGGACACCTGGAATTAGTTCATGCAGAGCTAGACAAGATGAACATTTGAGGTTAAACAGTATATAAATTCAGGAAAGAAAGACATGAACATCTTGGATGACAAGTAAATTATATGAACATATTTGTTCTGGAAGTGAACTTCTCCTTTAATGACAATAGAACAAGACCACAGTAAAGATGACAAAACAAAATGACAATAAGAAGACAGTAAAAATGACAAAGAAAAAGACGACAGGACAACAGATTAAGAGGACGTTTTGGCACAAATAGAACCCCATAAAATTGTGCGTGTGGAATTGTAAAATGCGTGTCAATGTCATGTATCTTTAGGTCCGTTTTGAATACCGAGACATTCTGTTGCTTTGACAAACCAGCCATCTAAATGTATTTCAAAGCAAGATCAGTTCAGAAATGTTCAGTGTTCAGGGTTAGCACTCAGCGGCAATGTGAGATCTGCAAATTTAGGCAAAAATGTGTCAGGTATATGTGAGGAAAACCTTCAGCTGGAGTGTTTGCCTAAAGCTGAAGCTGTAAGTTTTGTGTACTGTTATGCTTTTTACAGGTACTTTTAGGTTTAGAAAGTGTTATGTAATTTTATGTTTGTTCATTTGTATCCTTATTCAATTTAGTCAACCAATAGAAAGATGCTGATGTTCAGTTAAAGCTATTTGTTATTTTTGTTTTCGTTGCACACAGAAAGTATTCTCATAGCTTAATAACATTATGGTTGAACCACTGATGTCACACGGACTATTACTACTAACAATGTTCTTACTACCTTTCTGGGCCTTGAATGTGGTAGTTGCGTTGCTGTCTATGCAGGGTTTGAAAGCGCTTGGATTTCATCAAACATATTTTGTGTTCTGAAGATGAACGAAGGTCTTACAGGTTTGGAACGACATGAGGGTGACTAACATGCTAGGCAGAATGTCCAAGCTGCTGTTTTTCCCCATACATTAAAAACTAGTTTTCAGTAAATTACGACTTACATTTCAATCTGATCCTCACAGAAAGCTATCATATAGCTTTACAATTCAATGCACGAGTCAGATGATACTTGAGCTTGACAACCAATCCACCTCTTTTGTACAGAAAAAAGAACATAAACCTTCCTTAAAATATCTTCTTTTGTGTTCCACAGAAGAAAGAAAATCAAAGCGGTTGAATGACACGAGAGCAAGTAAATGCCAACAATTTCAGTTAAATTAGAAAAGAAACAACAACCCTATCACCACTGACACATACTGCTGTTCGTACTCTTATCTGCACTCAAGCCTGTTTTACAACATTAATATCACATCGTTTTTACCTTGATATGGTCTAAAAAAAGACCAGCTAATCAGATTTGACCCACATATGAGGTTGAACCTTAATTAGTCTGTCTCAGGAGATCACAGCAGCGTTTTTTAGTTTGTCTATAAGAAAGAGTTGTTAACAGTGCTAAAGTTTGTTCACATGTCAGTGCTTATTCAGAAAAACAGGATCACTTAGATCATCACTGCAGGTTCGTTCACAACACGATGAGATAAACCTGATGCGTATCCCTCCCTACTGTCATTCCATGGCATGTCCCACGTCTGACTGACAACTTGTGTATGTGTGTGTGTTTAGAGGTCATGTGCTACTGTAGCTACTGTAGGAGTGTGTGTGTGCTGAGGTAGGAGGGGCGTGCAGAGTAGAAACAAGCAGTGTTTCAGCATTTCTGACACACTTTGCACCGTCACTGCTGAAGCATTAGGCTGTATGACTCTTACTGTGGGACAGGAGCCAGAATGAGCCAACTACACCTGCTAGGACCATCTTGAAAATACACTTGAAGTTTGTCGTGCAAGCTCTAAACAGTCCGACATCATGGGGGGATCTCAAAGCAAGAAGGGCAATGAGACAAACTCCATAAAACAGAAGAGCATTAGCATGTAAGTTTGACTTGTGTATGATATTTTAATTTCACACGTTCTACGACTACAGTGTTATTGTGTCATGCGTAGTGTTTGCTAACACTTCCCGATGTACGTTGTGACAGCAAAGGTGTGGCCATCATGCTGGTGAAGTTTCTCCTGGATTGAAATGCATTTTGGAAACTGAAAGGGTTAAGAAGTGTCTTTTCACTGGTGGTTTTATATAAAACAGCATCAGACTTTTTAGAAATGTTTCAATTATTGTCTATGTAATTCAGTGCTTTGTGAAAAGCAAACCCCAGCTCTTGTGTAAATAACCCCACGCCTTTTACGTACACTGACAAGTTTCAGGCCTTTTTGCAGTCTAGCCTATTTGAACATCTTTTATTTAGTGAGAGTGCAATAATATGGCATGACGGAGTGGTTTTGGAAATTATCTTTGTTTATATTTTAAAGAGCATGCATAAACTTTATGACTGATTGCATAACCATCTGTAGCTGGTTGTAAAGGTGTACAAATGACACGTCAGCTGGTCATCTTGAAGGTTAGATTAAGTCTTTAACTCATACTGAATGTCAAGTTCCTTCCTTTGGTGAGCTCGATTTGACGTGGCATAATTTGTGTTTCTTATTTTCATATTCAAATGCACTGAAGATTCGTAGTGCAAGTCATAGTGCACTATACTAGACAATGTGTGGCATTAGTGGGAAATTCTCCTTATGTGACCCCTAGTTCATTGAGATTCTCGTTAATAAATTGCATTTGAATCTGAAAATCTGACACATGACGCATCTGATTAGGTCAAACTTGCGTGAATGTTTATGGCAAGGTTTTTATTCTGTGCAGTGCTTGTTGTACAAACACAGACCCTATAAATAGCTCTTCCATGCTGGTAGCACTTCTTAGAAGGACACTTTAATCAATGTTTCTATTTTCCCAGAGCGCAGGTCAAAATTGTCAGTCGTTGTTTATAACTGGGTCGTTTTGAAGTTAGTGATATTACAGTTTAAGTTTTAGAAAGACAGAATTGTCTGTTCAAACAAGCATTCCTTTCTTTTTAAGTGTATTGCTAGTGAGGAGGTCCTCTGATAAATGTTTGTTTTGTTTTGTGAGGGTCGAGGGGCGGAGGAATTGCTTGGGGTTTTGGGTCAGAGGGTCAGCGCTGAAATGATATTCTGCATTCATGCATGTGATTAAGGCTGTGTGTCTATGGACAATCACATACTTGTGTTGAGTTACTCTATTGTGATGGATTATGTCAAATAGATCGTAGATGCTTCCAAAAACTTTTATGAATTAAAAAGTACAAAATAAAGATGTTTATATATATATGCTATGATATTATATTATTTTATATAAACGCATGACCCTTAAATAAAAATCTGCTTGCATATACACTACCAGTCAAAAGTTTTGAACAGTAAGATATTTAATGTTTTTTAAAGAAGTCTCTTCTGCTTACAGTGAGGTAAAAATTATTTGATCCCCTGCTGATTTTGTACGTTTTCCCACTAACAAAGAAATGATCAGTCTATAATTTTAACGGTAGGTTTACTTTAACAGTGAGACACAGAATAACAACAAAAAATTCAGAAAAAATGCTTTTAAGTAAAAGTTATAATTTGCTTTGCATTTTAATGAGTGCAATACGTATTTGATCCCCTATCAATCTGCAAGATTTCTGGCTCCCAGGTCTCTTTTATACAGGTAATGAGCTGAGATTATAAGCACTCTTAACTCTTAAAGGGAGGGCTCCTAATCTCAGTTTGTTACCTGTTTAAGAGACACCTGTCCACAGAAGCAATCAATCAATCAGATTCCAAACTCTCCACCATGGCCAACACCAAAGAGCTGTCCAAGGATGTCAGGGACGAGACTGTAGACCTACACAAGGCTGGAATGGGCTACAAGACAATCGCCAAGCAGCTCGGTGAGAAGGTGACAAGAGTTGGTGTGATTATTTGCAAATGGAAGAAACACTAAATAACTGTCAATCTCCCTCGGTCTGGGGCTCCATGCAAGAACTTACCTTGTGGAGTTTCAATGAGCATGAGAACAATGAGGAATCAGCCCATAATTACACAGGGAGGATCTTGTCCATGATCTCAAGGCTGGGACCATAGTCACCAAGAAAACAATTGGTAACACACTACGCCATGAAGGACTGAAATCCTGCAGCGCTTGCAAGGTCCCCTACTCAAGAAAGCACATGTACAGGCTCGTCTGAAGTTTGCCAATGAACATCTGAATGATTCAGAGGAGAACTAGGTGAAAGTGTTGTGATCAGATGAGACCAAAATCGAGCTCTTTGGCATCAATTCAACTTGCTGTGTTTGGAGGAGGAATGCTGCCTATGTTCCTAAGAACACCATCCCCACTGTCAAACATGGAGGTGGAAACTATGCTTTCGGGGTGTTTTTCTGCTAATGCCGAGTTCAGACTGCACGATTTTCAAAGCAATCGCGTCACAGATGTTTTCACACTGCATAACTATCTGGGGTAGCATTCCGTCGCTGCTGTGTTCACACTGCACAATGGATCGGCAACAGGGGGTTTCACACTGCATGACTTTACAATAGGAAGAATCGCCGCCAACTTTATCCCGGTCCGCAAACTACGTCTCACAACCAAACACACACAGAAGTGACATGGAAACAACGCGAGGTCAGGCATGCAAGTTCTCACGTGAGACTGGGATTATTATAAAAAAAAATGGTAGCCCGCAAGAAGCTTGTCATATAAATTGCATGTGCACTCATTTGTAGCGAAAAGAAAATAAGCCGAAGCTATGCTTGTTGATATTGTGGTCTATACCTTCGTAACTCCTCCCCCACCTTCCCGCTGGCCCGGACGTTGCTGTCTCATTGGCTGTAGGTAATCGCCTATGTTATTTTCAGTCAGATCACCTTTCACACGGCATGATTTTGAATTGCCGACAGGTCCAGATATTTAGCATGCCAAATATCTCACGGGTGTCGGCGATTCTCTCAGATCGAGTCTTTGATCGTTCACACTGTGTGATTGTCACTCACGTGAACGAGCACCGATTTGCCTGTGATTTCGGGCATTTGTCAGCGATTTCTCAAAACCTGTCGGCGAGTCAAAATCGGGGCTAAAATCATGCAGTCTGAACTCGGCATAAGGGGACAAGACAACTGCACCGCATCAAAGGGATGATGGATGGGGCCATGTATCATCAAATCTTGGGTGAGAACCTCTTTCCCTCAGCCAGGGCATTGAAAATGGGTCGTGGATGGGTATTCCAGCATGACAATGACCCAAAACACATGGCCAAGGCAACAAAGGAGTGGCTCAAGAAAAAGCACATTAAGGTCCTGGAGTGGCCTAGCCAGTCTCCAGACCTTAAACCCATAGAAAATCTGTGGAGGGAGCTGAAGGTTTGAGTTGCCAAATGTCAGCCTCGAAACCTTAATGACTTGGAGAGGATCTGCAAAGAGGAGTGGGACAAAATCACTCCTGAGATGTGTGCAAACCTGGTGGCCAACTACAAGAAACAACCTCTGTGATTGCCAACAAGGGTTTTGCTAATTCATGTTTTGTGAAGGGGTCAAAAACTTTTTTTCACTCATTAAAATGCAAATTTGTTTTTAACTTTTTTTAAAATGCATTTTTTTGTTGTTGTCGTGGTTATTCTATTTCTATAAAATTATAGACGGATCGTTTCTTTGTCAGTGGGCAAACGTACAAAATCAGCAGGGGGTCAAATAATGTTTTCTCTCACTGTACCAAGCCTGCACTTAATTGATCCGAAGTACAGCAAACTCAGAACAATTTTGAAATACTTTTACTACTTAAAATAACTGTTTTCTATTTGAATATATTTTAAAATGTAATTTATTCTTGTGATCAAAGCAAAATTTTCAGCATCATTACTTCAGTCTTCAGTGTCATATGATCCTTCAGAAATCATTCTAATATGCTGATTTGCTGTTCAAGAAACATTTATAATAATTATTATTATTATTATTATTATCAATATCTAAAACGGTTGAGTCTTTTTTTTGGAGGATTCTTTCATGAATAGAAAGATCCAGAAAGATCCTTTTGTAACATTATACACTATACCATTCAAAAGCTTGAAGTCAGTATTTCTGAAGGATCACGTGACTGTAATGACGCTAAAAATACAGCTTTGAAATAAAAAAGGAAATAGAAAACAGTTATTTTAAATAGTAAAAATATTTCAAAAATTTACTGTTTTTGCTGTATAAATCAGGTTTGGTGAGCAAAAAAAAACTTACTGTTCAAAAACTTTTGCCTACTAGTGTTCCTCCAATTGACCAGCAGATGTGGCCAGTGTGCTGTCTTTTCAGCACCTTATTGATTCAAAGCTTTTGCTTAGACACTTTAACTTTTAAATGAGTAAACATTACCCATACTTTATTTAAATTCTTTGTGCTTTTTCAATCCTATACAATTCTAGCTAGTAGTAACTAATACTATGGATCTACATAAAATGAGGCAAATTATCTAAAAATCAAAAAAAAAAAATCTTAATACAAGAACTATTTTTTAAGATTCATTTTATCCATTAAACATACATACATTGATTGGAGTCTGAAGTTGATATAGCTGATAGTTGATATATGATTGAAGTTGATACAGTTCCCCTGATTGAATTCACTCATTGTAGTTTTATAAGTAGTTCAGTTTTTCACCACAAGGTGGCTCCGTGACTTTACTCTAACACCTCATGAGGGAAGAGGTTGGTTTTAGCTGCTATGCAGTGTTTACAGGCTTATAATTCTTTCATCTAGAGCAAACTCACTGCAAAATTTTATACAATTCAAAGGTCTTTGCTTCTTTATTACTTGATTAATATCATCCAACAGTTCGGCTAACCATTGAAAAGAATTTCAGTAATTCAAATTGTTTAATGTTCCTCTTATACTGGATATATAGTAGCAAACTGATCCTGTTTGATTGCAATCTAATTAAAATCTCACAATCTCCTGTATTAAACCAGGAGTAAACATTGAACTGTGTGTTTGTGGACTCATGTTGACATACACCATTACTCTGAAGGGAGTGGTTTTTCTCATGCGTGCTGTTTTTGGACAGCTGTTCTCGCCGTCTTGTGACTCCAGTAAAAATAACAATGATTATTGCTTGTCTACAAATAGACTGAATCTCTATATGCCTTTATATAGATTAAGTAACACAAAAAGCCTATCAGTATCAGAGGGGTGACTGTTGGCCATCATGTTCCAGTCTTTTCTGGAAATGTAAAGTGTTTGTTTAGCTGATTGAGCTATTTTTGGCTCCAGTTAGTAGACAATGGAGTGCAGCCGTGTGAAGATGTGTTGTTCTAGAGGCATGAGCTCTGTTCTGATACAAATGACCATAATACTGCTATTTCTCACATCAGTGAAGATTTGTTATGTAAGATGGCTCTGCTTCCTTATTTGCTTTAGTCCAGTTCTGGCTGCCTGTTATTATCACACCTCTCTTTTACACCTCTAACAATTCCTTTAATAGTCAGGAATTGCTTCTTAAAGGCATCCTTCCATATATGATACTTGTTTCAAATGTTCTCGAAACATATTTCAAATCCTGCAGTTGAATAATTTTGTGTTGATGCACACATGAAAACTAAGAGTATGTAGTCTTAGCTAATGCAATGAAGTCTCCCTAGTAGCAGATGTCATCATTCACACTCACCCAAGATTGGATGCTGGGAGCTTACGAGATCTCGTGCTGAGCCTGGCACTGAACACAGGAATATGATGCTCTGAAGGTTGTCTGAGAGTATCATTGTTATGATGTGTTAAGCTGGCTTGACATCACAAGTTCATAGGCCGTAGCAGCTGTGTCCAAAAAATAAAAGTATAGCCTGCACAAAAAATAGCAAGTGTTGATTAGTCAAATTCCCCTTAAAGGAGTAGTTCACTTCCAAAACAAAAATGTACAGATAATATACTCACCCCCTTGTCATCCAAGATGTTCATGTCTTTCTTTCTGAAGTCGTAAAGAAATTATAATGGACTTCTATGGTGCCCCCCAGTTTGAACTTTCAAAATGCAACTTAAATGCAGCTTCAAAGGGCTCTGAACGATCCCAGCCGAGAGAGAAGGGTCTTGTCTAGCAAAACGGTGTAAAAAATTACAGTTTATATACTTTTTAACCTTAAATGCTCATCTTGTCTAGCTCTGCGTGAACTTTGTGTATTCTGGTTCAAGACAGTTAGGGTATGTCGAAAAATGTTCTTCTCTTCAACTTCAAAATTGCCCTACATCGCTGTTTTACCTTTTTTGTAAAGGGTGTTTGATCTTCTTTGCATGTTCACTTTGTAAACACTGGGTCAGTACTGTAGCAATTTTGAAGTTGGAAGAGAAAATTAGATTTTTCGACATACTCTGTCATGAATCGGAATACACAGTGTTCACGCAGAGCTAGACGAGGTTAAATTTTTTTTTTTTTAGAAAATAACTGATCGTTTCGCTAGATAGGACACTTTTTTCTCGGCTGGGATCGTTTAGAGCCTTTTGAAGCTGCATTTAAACTGCATTTTGGAAGTTTAAACTCGGGGGCACCATAGAAGTCCATTATATGGAGAGAAATCATGAAATGTTTTCCTCAAAAAACATCATTTCCTTACGAATGAAGACAGAAAAACATGAACATCTTGGATGACAAGGGGGGTGGGGGGGAGTACATTATCTCTAAATTTTTGTTCTGTAAGTGAACTACTCCTTTAAAAGGATAGTTCACCCAAAAATGAAAATTCTGTTATTAATTACTCACCCTCATGTTGTTGCAAACCCGTTAGACCTTCGTTCATCTACATAACACAAATTAAGATATTTTTGATGAAATCTGAGAGCTTTCTGACCCTGCAAAGCAACTGATATGTTCAAGACCCAGAAAGGTAGTAAGGACATAATTAAAATAGTCCATGTGACATGTGGTGCTGCCGTAATTTTATGAAGCTACGAGAATACTTTTTTGTGTGCAAAGAAAAAAAATGACGTGTTGTACTTTCATGAACGTGCGTCAAAGTCTGACACGAAAGAGAAGAAATTGTTGAACAAAGTTGTTGTTTTTGTTTTCTTTCTGCACAAAAAGTATTCTTGTAGCTTCATAAAATTACAGTTGAACCACTGATGTCACATGGACACAATCTTGGCTTTCAAGCATGTTATCAAGATTTCAAAATGCTACTTTTGGGTTTGGTGGAAGTGGCTTTCAAAAAGCAGAGCTTCAATGTAAACAAATGTAAAACTCACTATACCTTCATTTTCTAAATTAGTGCCTTGTGCCGCCCAGGTTACACCCAGAACCCAGAACAAACTGATTGAAATTCCTCACATTTTTTATCTTTCTCCTTTGTGACAAACAGGGGAATTTTGTCTTTCCTTAAGCTCCAATCATGGTGGTTCAGTCACAGGCTGTTGGGTGGATCTAAACACAGAGCTTCAACGACTTCAATCTGTTCAATTCTCCAAATGTGGAATCTGTAATTAGAAGCACAGATGCACACTCCCTAAAGACATTTCCCTTGAACCCAAAATTATCTGAGAAACCATCATATTAAGGTCTGTTTGGGTTGCTCAGCATCTTATTACTGGAAAAAGACGTGTGCCCAGTCATTGTTTTGGGGGAAGAGAGGAACGTTTCTTTTTTTGAGAAGCCTGTTTTGTCTTTTGTGTTGTGTGTTTTCTTTTATTCCGGCTTCTGTGGCGTCTCTTGCCAAGTTTTCCACGTGTGTTTGAAATGTGAGACCTCCTCGTGCAGTTCTCCTCAACTTGCATAATGGAATCTTAGCCTCACATCCTGAGCATGTGGTATTAAAACCTCAGAAAACACTCCATAATGTATACGGGTGGTCTTTTATTTCCATTAATAAAAAAATCTTCATATAAATATCAGATACTCATTTACATACGACTGTACAGTTGAGTTCAAAAGTTTATATAGACCTTAAAGAATCTGCAAAATGTTAATTACTTTACCAAAATAAAAGGGATCATACAAAATGGGTGTTTTTTATTAGGTACTGACCTGAATAAGATATTTCACATGAAAGATATGACATATAGTCCACAAAAGAAAATAAATTGAATTTATAAAAATTACCCTGTTCAAAAGTTTACATACACTTGATTCTTAATACTGTGTTGTTACCTGAATAAACCACAGCTGTGTTTGTGTGTGTTTAGTGATGTTCAAGCATCCCTTGTTTGTCCTTAACCTGCCATATGTTCTTCAGAAAAATCCTTCAGGTCCCACAAATTCTTTGGTTTTTCAGCATTTTTGTGTATTTGAACCCTTTCCAACAATGATTGTATGATTTTGAGATCCATCTTTTCACACTGAGGACAACTGAGAGACTCATATGCAACTATTACTGAAGGTTCAAATGCTCACTGATGCTCTAGAAGGAAAAACAATGCATTATGAGCTGGGGGTGAAAACATTTGAAAAGAATGAAGATGTGTACATTTTTCTTATTTTGCCTAAATATCATATTTTTTTTAATTTAGTACTGCCCTTCAGAAGCTACAGAAGATACTTACATGTTTCCCAGAAGACCAATTAAATAAATGTACCCTTATCTTCAAATTTGTTTCCTTCTGAAGCATCTGTGAGTGTTTGAACTTGCATGCGAGTCCCTCAGCTGTCCTCAGCATGAAAAGATGGATCTCAAAATCATACATTGTTGGAAAGGGTTCATATACACAAAAATGCTAAAAAACCAAAGAATCTGTGAGACCTGAAGGATTTTTCTGAAGAACAGCAGGCAGTTTAACTGTTCAGGACAAACAAGGGACTCTGAACAACTGTCACTAAGCAAACAAACAAACAAAAAACACAGCTGTGGATCATTCAGGTAAAAACACGGTATTAAGAATCAAGTGTATGAAAACTTTTAAACAGGGTCATTTTTATAAATTCAACTATTATTTTCTTCTGTGGACTATATGTGATCTATCATGTTAAATATCTTATTCAGGTCAGTACTAAATAAAAAATATGCATTTTGTATGTTCCCTTTTATTTTGGTAAAATAATTAGCATTTTTCAGATTCTGCAAGGTGTATGTAAATGTTCGACCTCATCTGTAAGTAACATGGTTCTAAAAAAAATAAGCCTCGAAAGAAGATGAGTTCATCTTACGATTAGCATTAGCGAGCAGTCTTCCTCTTCTTTCTGTGTCTAACAGAATGAATTCAGCTTGAAATATCTGCAGACCTCTGATGTGGAATGACCCATCTTCTCCATGGAGATCAGTTATGTAACTTACCCCGAGCCTTCAAGAGACATCTGCTTTACACGGTCTATAAAAGATTTGAGTTGGGTATCTTTGCACTCACACTAACATTGTTTAGGACATTTTGTCAAAGCTCAGTCACAGAACTGTTGCTCTGGTTGTGTAGGTAGACTTTGTGATGGCAACGACCAGCAACACGGCCTGACTGGGGTTGTATTTTTAGAGCGTTGACAGTGATCAAAGGATGTGGTTGTGGTGCAGAATGAAGATACTTGGTGCAGTATCCATCAACAAAATCCTTAAGCACTCTATCATCCTGATTAAGATTATGCAATGTGCACACCGAGAGTACTTAGGCCGTGTTATAAGCCTTTGTGTTTTATTTTTCAAGGCAAGCTCATTACTTAGTTTTGTATAGATATACTGTAGAGATCTTTGTGGTCGTTGTTCCCATTGGAAAAGGATGTTGGTTTGAGTACAAATTAGTCATGGGAGCGCTGACATCCCTGGGCGATCTGCTAAGGCATTCCAAACAGGTAACAATGTGAAAGGACAAGTAAGAGAACAGGTTTTCCTGGTTGTGAGCTAAAGCTCAAGGCTAGAGATGGTTAATGAAAAAAAGACAGAGGAGGAGCTCAGCCCTGCATTCCACAGTCTCCCTACCGAAACCACGGAGCCCCCCTCTCCCTTCTCTTCAGCCTCGGTTTGTGTTCCCTTCTTCTGCTTTTCATGAGAGAGGCAGTTCTGCTTGGGGAGGAAGCTACCATTCCTACACCACAGGGGATGCCGAATCAGCTGGACCAGAGATACAGGCACTCTCTATTCTCCTCCCCCCATTAGTTTCCTCTCAATAGTCTGATCCTGAAAAGGAGGGGTGGACGGGGGAGTTATCTGGCAGCCAGCTGATCTTTGCTGTGGTATTCTGCGAGGGAAAGAAGGAGACTGCGAACTCTTTGCTACTCAGCTGCACCGAAATAGAGGAAGCCGCGAGAGAACATAAACAGTCGCGTGAGAGGAAGGAAGCAGCTAGACTTTTAAGACCAAAACATGAAGCTCGGCTTCAAGACCACGTGAAGCATCGCCTGCCACTGAGAAAAAAACATCTGAGAAAAAGCGCAAGGGGAGACTGACTCACTTGTTTGGATTCGCCCACAAGGTGTTCCTTTAGACGCTTGGCGTGTCACCAGCAAGAGGTCAAAGATGTCTTGGCTGTCACCAGTGCAGTGGGCCAAATGGACCTGGTCGGCCGTCAGAGGAGGAGGCGAGGAAGAAGGTGAGACTGATTTGGGGATGGACGACGAAGACCTCACGGAAGAGGGACGAGAGGCTACGCCAAGAGATCAAGAGGACGACGAAAGGTCTCATGGCTGCAGGCAAGTCTAGAACCTCGTGAACGTCATAGAGGATGTGTTTTACGGAGGGATATAAAGTTTTTAATAAAGGAAGTGTGGGATAAGTGTTGCTTTTTAAAATCAAGTCCTTACCTTGAAACAGGTCTGAGATCAAGCAGTGGAGGCCAACATCCAGAGCCACCTGTTTGAGTCAAATGATGGTGTTAACTGTTGTGAACGCTGTGCAGACAGCCACATGGATCAAAGCATTCAGAGATCAGAGGCTCTGAATGTCGATGTCTGTTGGTGCTCAAGTCTCGATTGGGGAAAGTGGCGTGTACACATGTTTGTTCATCTCTATGTGTGTTCTTGGTCTGTTTGTGGGTGTTTTCAACTTCACTGGGGGATTTCCTTAGGAAGTGTGCATGGCTTAGGGTCTAGCTGTTAGTCTAATGTGTCCCTGAGCTCAGATAAAGATCAGAATTCAACCGTTCTCCTCTCCCAACCCCCCAATTGTGACACGGCTAATTTCCTTGCCCACAGATAACGCTGTCTTTCCAAGCACTGTTTTCTTTTGTTAAACTCTGCTTCATTATTAGTTGATGCTGTGACTAGCATTAATGTTGCTATTGCTTATACTTAGGGTTGAAGATTTCAAAAAACCACTTTGGTGTTTAACTTTTTAAGCTTAACCCTAAAATTATTTTTTTTTTACTTGAATGCAAAAATGTAGTATATCTCTAGTTCATATGTGTCATCTAGGCAAAAAGTTGTTTTGGTTTGTTTTCCCTAAGCCGTGCTGTTGACATCCTGTCTATGTGCTGTTGTTGAGCCGTCTGCTAACATTCCTTTCCTGGAAGAATCTTTTCTTTTCTTAACGCCTAGAGACTGCTGCAAATTAATCACTACATGGATCTGAACAATGGCCCAAAAGAGTGGCAGGATCATGAAAGTTGTAAATATACTTAGAAAAACACACAGTAAGCCACCCACACATTCTGTAGAGAGCTACTCATTTCTATGGAGCTCAGTGTGAGTCAGTACAAGCAGCATGAGTTGTGCAGGGAGGGATTTTATGAAAAACACAACGATTCAGTGGTTTGGGCTTACACTCTTAAAAATAAAGGTTCTTTACTGGCATCAATGGTTCCAAGAAGAACTTTGAACATCTATGGAAACTTTCAAATGCAGAAAAGGTTCTTTCGATTTTTTAAAATGGTTCTTTTAAGAACTGTTCACTGAAAGGTTCTTTGGGGAGCCAAAAATGGTTCTTCTATGGCATCACTGCAAAAACACCCCTTTGGAGTCTTTATTTTTAAGAGTGTATGGGAACAGCAGAATGAAATCGATATTGTCGCTAAACTTTTATTGTCACTAAACCTGTTAATGGCACAAGTTCCTCTGTGTTCTTTTCTGTCGGGTTTGTTTGCTGGACTAATAATCATTACTTCCCTAACGGTATTATGCGACTGCAGGTGGCCTAGTGCAACAAGACCGGGCAGTTCTCCCAGACTTGGGAACCGATTTTGCACACTCGCGCACACACACACACACACACACTAAATTAACAATTCTTCCCTTTCAGCTCAGGCTCATGAGCATTATGCTCTGTTGCGAGTGTGAAAAGGATAGTTCACCCAAAAATTAAAATGTTGTCTGCATGTCTACAAAAGAAGAAATTTTAGGGAACTGTAGTGTTTTTTCCTATTTAATTACAATGAATGGATTCTAAGAGGTCATATGTGACCCTGGACCACAAAACCAGTCTTAAGTCGCTGGGGTTTATTTGTAGCAATAGCCAAAAATACATTGTAAAGGTCAAAATTATTGATTTTTCTTTTATGTCAAAAATCATTAGGAAATTAAGTAAAGATCATGTTACATTAAGATTTTTTGTAAAATTCCTACTGTAAACCTATCAAAATGTAATTTTTGATTAGTAATATGCATTGTTAAGAACTTAATTTGGACAACTTTAAAGGTGATTTTCTCAGTATTTTGATTTTTTTGCACCCTCAGATTCCAGATTTTCAAATAGATGTATCTCGGCCAAATACTGTCCTATCCTAACAAACCACACATCAATAGAAAGCTTATTTATTGAGCTTTCATATGATGTATATATCTCAGTTTTGTAAAATTTAACCTTATGACTGGTTTTGTGGTCCAGGGTCACATATGTTAAAGGGTTAGTTCACCCAAAAATAAAAATTCGGTCATTAATTACTAACCCTCATGTTGTTTCAAACCTGTAAAACCTTCATTCATCTTCATAACACAAATTAAGATATTTTCGATGAAATCTGAGAGCTTTCTGACCCTGTATGGACAACAATACAACTGACACGTTCAAGGCCAAGAAAGTTAGTAAGGACATCAATAACATAGTCAATAGGACTTTTTTGTGTCACATGGACTATTTTGTCAATGTTCTTGGTACCTTGTTGCGCACAAATTTATTCTCGTAGCTTTATAAAAATTATGATTGAATCACTAATGTCACACGGACTATTTTTTGTCACATGGATGATTTTGTTGATGTTCTTGGTACCTTTTTGCGCACAAATGTATTCTCGTAGCTTCAAAAAATTACGATTGAACCACTGATGTCACATGAACTATTTTTTGTTACATGGACTATTTTGTGTCACATGGACTATTTTGGTGATGTTCTTAGTACCTTTTGGCACACAAAAGTATTCTCGTAGCTTTATAAAGTTCTGAGTGAACCACTGATGTCACATGGACAATTTTGTGTCACTATTTTGTTAATTTTCTTGGTACCTTTTTATGCACAAAAGTATTCTCGTAGCTTTATAAAATTACAATTGAATCATTTATGTCACAGACTATTTTGTGTCACATGGACTATTTTGTCGATACTCTTGGTACCTTTCTACGTACAAATGTATTCACGTAGCTTTATAAATTTACGATTGAATCACTGATGTCACATGGACTATTTCATTGATGTCCTTACTATCTTTCTGGGCCTTGAACATGTCAGTTGCGTTGCTGTGCATACAGGGTCAGAAAGCTGATATTTTCATTGGAAATATCTTAATTTGTGTTACAAAGATGAATGAAGGCCTTACAGGTTTGGAACGACATGAGGGTGAGTAACTAATGACAGAATTTTCATTTTTGGGTGAACTATTCCTTTAAAAGTTGAAATTTAGGTCACTATTTCCTTCACATAAAAAGCACATGGGCGATCTGGTCTGCTTTTGTGACACTTTTGTGACTTTCGGAAACTTGACAGCCTAATTGCATAATGGTTCTTTTGTTTTTCATTGAAGAAATAAGGTCATATGGGTTTGAAAGAACATGTGGACAAATAAGTAATTTTCCAGGATCACTTTAATTTTGGGGAATTAAAGTTCTTCAGTGTCACAACACATATGAGCACATAAAATCATCAAAACAGACCTGATGAACCACAAAATGCACAAACTATTGGTGTCACAGCTGGGATACATTGTTATTATTTAATGAGGACATGATGTGCTCAGTTTCGTTTCACCCAAGGCTAAGCCTTTCCACAAGATGTTTTATTAAATATTGATGTCAACTGATGATCTGATGAGTTTGTATGTTTTATACTGATCACTCCTGATCAGCATTATCCATCTGATTTAAATCAAACCATAGCAATGTCTTTTTATCAACACAGTACAGATTAAAGATGTGTACTAACCACAGAGTTTCTCTTCATTTTCCATCAGTTCGGATTCAGAGGGTCAATTTGAGACTCCTGAAGCTGAGACGCCTGTCCATCAGCCATATAAAGAACCATCAATGCTGGATCAACCAATCACAGAGAGCACAGGTAAAAGAAGATATCCTACACCACATGTTAACTTAGAGCCATAGATACAGACAGTAGATGCAACAGAGCACCTGTCACTGCATGTGCCTCTATTCCTCTCATGCAATGTGATGTTGCCATAGCAACAAGAGGAAAGTATGTCTCTATGTGGTTTTGTGTGTGTATGTACTTGTGTGCGTGTGATCATTATCACTTGTAAGAAATATATTACAGGTAGCGTTTCTTGTCATTCCTAAGTAGTGTTGGGAACATGGACATAGTGGAGCAGGCACATTATATATATTATATTTGTAGTGTAATTTGTACTTTATCTAATCAATCAGCTTGGATAATGAATATTAATTAGATAGCAATGTTAGTGCACCTGATTTGCTGGAAGGCAAGTAAATGGGCAAAGATGTACTACATGTGACCCTGGACCACAAAACCAATCATTAGGGTCAATTGTTCGAAATTAAGATTTTTACATCATCTGAAAGCTTTCCATTGATGCATGGTTTGTAAGGATAGGACAATATTTGACTGAGATACTACTATTTGAAAATCTGCAATCTAAGGGTGCAAAAAAAAAAAAATAATAATATGCAAATTCGCCTTTAACGTTGTCCAAACGAAGTTATTAGCAATGCATATTACTAATCAAACATTAAGTTTTGATATATTTAGTAGGAAATTTACCAAATATATTCATGGAACATGATCTTTATTTAATATCCTAAGGATTTTTGGCATAAAATTTTTGCTATAGCTACATATATATCCGTGTTACTTAAGACTGGTTTTGTGGTTCAGGGTCACATATTTAATTTGATTTATCATTTCATTTATTTAAATAATCAATCAAAACAAAGAAATTTTTTAGCATCGCTTTGACTGAATCATTAAACAGGACTGTTTCAAAAGAACAATTTGTTTGGGCACCATTCATAACACCTGGTTGTCTTCTACAATAAAAGCTAGATTTTGACATGCACATAGATTCATATTCCAGTTCCTTATCCAGAACAGCTTATTCTACTTAAAAACTTGCATTGTTTTCTTAAAATTTTCCTCTCTGCCATCAGACACGTGTCCAAATCCAAGGGAGTGTACCATATCACTAACTCAAACCATCTGCACTTCCCCAGCCTTTTTGAGGAATTTATCTGCCCATTAAAATCTCATAAACGCTCTAAAATTTGACTTGTCACTACCGTTGAGCATATACATGAAAACACATGCGTCTTACTATTGTTTTCCATCTAAAATCTTATTTTAGTCTCTGGGTGGATCTACGATGAGTTTCTATGGTCTATCATCCATGCATTTTGAGCTCAGCCTGATTTGAAACAGCGCAGACAGTATTAGTTACGTTTTTGTAATTGAGTGGAGGAGGTTTTGAGGTTGGAAAATAGGGGTTTGGGTAAAGAGAGGCCCCTGACCCAGTGTGGGAAAAGCGCACAGCTTGGAATTCAGGAGTTTGGAAATGAACAAAAGCGCCCCGCTCCTCTCAGAGCAAGTTTATCAATGGACAAGGTCAAAGGCTCACAGCAAAGCACATCATGTGATGTAGTTCTTTGCTCTAAATGCCACACACAGACACTCTTCGACACACATTTGCACTCATTGAAACTGAGCTAGGCTTGCTAGCTAGTGCATCATTTTTCTAGTTTATTAACAATTACATATTCTCTTTCTTCCCTTCTGAACCCTGATCTCTGGAAGCTTAGTGAGTTACTTAGTGAGAACTTTTTCCTCAGAAATGTAGCATGCCTTAGGCTAACAGAGGCAGCTTTTCCGAGCCTACGTGTCGTGGTTTGGATTGCTTGAGCAGACAGACAGTAAAAGTCTGGCTCTAGCCGAGCACAATCCAGTTTCCACCACAGACATCGTCATCTTCACAGCTGGACAGATATACGCCAGTGCTAGCCGTCTGGAACACACATTTTCATTGCTAGCTGTGCTTTAGCCAGAATTTGTGGTTATGTAAACACAACCCGTATTGTGTCGTCTCCACCCCAGGCGCTAAATCCTGCTGTACCTTCATTGTAAAGTCAGATATAAACTCTTGCTGACATCCGTTGCTTTTGACGTCAAAGTATATTACTAAACAACCATTATTTACTGTATAACTGCCTTTTCTACTCTGGAACAAGCTCAGTCATGTACAGTCCAATTTTTGGTGTAGTTTTGTGTGTGGTATCTTTAAGGCGGAACAGACTAATATGTTGTGACAAAATCGCTCTGAAATGCTCTCAACAGGGTGGAGATGAAGCCTTTGTGTTTTGAATTTATTAGCTCATGCTGTCCACACCAAGCCTTTTCTGTTTTGATGAAATAAACATTGTCGAGGCATCACACTCCCACCACACAGAGAAAACTCAAGTCACAGCCACTAGCGCTGGTTGCATAACCAATCCCATTGTGCCTGATGATTCTCCTTTATCTGGAGTACAAGACTACAACATTTCAGTTACCTACACAATATGAATAGATTTTAAAGGATTAGTTCACTTCCAAAATTAACATTTCCTGATAATATACTCACCCCCATGTCATCCATATGTTCATGTCTTTCTTTGCTCAGTGGAAAAGAAATTAAGGTTTTTGAGGAAAACATTCCAGGATTTTTCTCCATATAGTGGACTTCAATGGGGATCAATGGGTTGAAGATCCAAATTGCATTTTCAATGCAGCTTCAAAGGACTCCAGCCGAGAAATAAGGGTCTTATGTAGTGAAACAATGTAAAATCACACATTACATAATCATGTTGGAAAGGTCGAGCACAGTTAGTTCTTCATCTGTGTACTTTGGTTCAAAAAGGTAGGGCAGGGCGAAAAAAACTCATTTTCTCCTCCAACTTCAAAATTGTCCAACACTTTTTTAATAAAGGGTGTTTGACTTTCTTTGCATGCTCGCTTTGTAAACACTGGGTCGATAATTCCATCTACATCATTTTTATTTTTCTTAGAAAATGACTGATCGTTTTGCTAGATAAGACCCTTATTCCTTGGCTGGGATCGTGTAGAGCCCTTTAAAGCTGCATTGAAACTGCAATTTGGATCTTCAACCTGTTGATCCCCATTACAGCCCACTATATGGAGAAAAATCCTGGAATGTTTATCTCAAAAACCTTAATTTCTTTTGGACTGAAGAAAGAAAGACATGAACATCCTTGGTTTACATGGGGTGAGTAATTTATCAGGATTTTTTTTATTCTGGAAGTGGACTAATCTCTTAAGACCCTTAATTGACAGATAGTACATAAAATATGTAGAGCTTATTGGCTTACTGTTCTTAAAAAATGTCACAGAACATATAGGAACATGGCTCATATCTGTTTAAAAGTTTATCTATTGCAGAAATGAGTTTACAGTATGAATGTTGAGGAGGAGCCTTGACCAATGGAAGTAATAACAAGAGCAGTCGTATTTTAAAAGTGCTGATCAGAGTGTTTTGTGTCCTCTGTGAGAAGGGCTGTCTGCCATCTCATTTAACACTGAAGGACAGTGTAGTACCAGATGTGACAAAGAGGAAGAGAAAGCTAGAACTTGGCAAAATCAGGAGGAAGACTGGGTGTGGGCATTGGAGAGGACTCATGGAAGGTCTGTGAGTGAAATATTGTCATTACAATGCTGAAATCTGCAGTTGTTTTAATTTCAAACACGTTAAGCTAGTTCCCTAAAAGGATAGTTGGTAAAATTCAAGTTCCTCTTTTTGGATATCTAGTAGAAACCACTGTGTTACAGTTAAGCCATAACAAACAACCCTAAAAGTTGTACTTGTTTATGTGAGTTTCACATTGTTTTAACCTAGAACGGAGCTAAGAACGTATTACCGGTCAATTCCCTGTAGCAATCTGTGGTTAAGTGCTTTACTTTAAAGTACAATAGTTAAGACTCATGGCTTACTAGTGAGGATCAAACCTGCAACCTTCTGGTTACCACCCCTGAGCCTTAAAGGATAAGTTGATCATTTACTCACCCCCATGTCATCACTTGGTCTTCAGTCGCAAAGAAATTAAGGTTTTTAAGGAAAACATTCCGGAATTTTTCTCTATATAGTGGACTTTAATGGGATCCAGTGGGTTGAAGGTCCAAATTGCTGTTTCAATGCAGCTTCAAAGGGCTCTACACGATCCCAGCTTGGGAATAAGGGTCTTATCTAGCGAAACCATCGGTCACCAAAAAAAAAAACCGAACTTATATACTTTTTAACCAGAAATGCTTAATTTGCACTAGCTCTGCAATGCGCGTCTACGACTTCACGCATTATGTAATCATGCTGGAAAGTTAAAGCGCAATTAGTTGTTGGTCTCTGTACTATGGTTCAAAAAGGTATGGTAGGATGAAAAACTCTTTATTTTCCCCTA
This sequence comes from Garra rufa, assembly GCF_049309525.1. Taxonomy (NCBI): domain Eukaryota; kingdom Metazoa; phylum Chordata; class Actinopteri; order Cypriniformes; family Cyprinidae; genus Garra; species Garra rufa. The sequence continues at coordinate 24,678,773 of NC_133383.1, forward strand.
CAAAATCATCCGACATCATTGTTTTACCTTTATTTGGAAAGGGTGTTTCACTTTCTTTGCACATTCACTTTGTAAACAATGGGTCAGCACTTCCGCATACCTCACCAACAGAAAGGCTTGTGCAAGACGAGCATTTGTTGTTAAAAAGTATATACATTTTTATTGTTTTAAGATCCATATTTCTCGACTGAGATCGTGTAGAGCACTTTGAAGCTGCACTGATACTGCAATTTGGACCTTAAACCCGTTGGCCACCATTGAAGTTCACTATATGGAGAAAAATCCTGGAATGTTTTCCTCAAAAACCCTCAAAGTCAAACTCACGCTGTGTTGGAGCACTAACTAAATTCCCAAATTCAACTGTGAGAAACGGTCTCCTCATCACTGGACATGTTCTTTCTTCCATGTAAATATTTTGAACAGATAGCAGCTAGTATTTCTCAAAGCTGCCTAATTCGGAGGTCAGTGCGAAGTCATTCATCTCACTTATAAATAGACTGTCTCTTCCTGTCTCTTCGCAACAGGCTATTGCATCAAAACTCACTGATGTCTCCCAGCAGGACTGTTTGTCAATGGGAAGTGTTTCAAAATTGCTACTTTAAGAATATTGACATAATTTCACAAGTAGATATCTAGTGTATCATTCTAGACTAGGGGTCTCCAAACTCAGTTGTCCTGCAGAGTTTAGCTCCAATCCTAATTAAACACACCTGAACCAGCTAATGAAGGTTTTACTAGGTATGCTAGAAACTTACAGGCAGGTGTGTTGAGGCAAGTTGGAACTAAACTCCACAGGACACTGGCCCTCCAGGACCAAGTTCTAGAGCATCTTGAATTGCTACAGTTGTTGAGGCAGTTTTTCTTAATATCATGGCAGAAAAAGCCAGTTTTCTTTCCAGTACATCCGAAATGGGTGTGTTGAAACATCTAGCCCACATTTATGTTTGATTGTTGAGTTTTTTATGCCTGTTGGAGACAGGGAAGAGAGGACTATTGTTCAGCCCTTTGCATCCTGAGCAAAGCATTTCCTGTCTTTTCTGTCGTAAGGAAGTCTGTTCTTCAAATGTCCTCCATAGGTTGAACAACAGAACACACTGTATGTTCTCTAAGAATATATGAAAGGAAAAGTACAAACACCCAAGTAAAATTACCAGAAAAATGGTATTAGATTAATATACTGCAATATTATGTAACATATTGCAAACATGTATTCCAATAGGGTAAATTTTGTAGATCATAGACAAATAATTCCCTCTTCTACTCTCGTCAGGTTTGCCAGAAGTAAATCAGTTGACCTCCATCATAACCAAAACCCAGAACCTGACCCTGGATGAGAGCTTTCCTGAGGATGCAACTGCCCCGGTGGTGCGGCAGCGCAGTGTGGACCCAAGCCCAACCCTGAAACTCAGTAACCAGCCTTCCTCTGCTGACATGGATGTGGACCAACCTGACCCTGCTGAAGCAGGAACAACAGATGACACCAACACCTGCAATGGTCACATTGAAGAGCCACTCTCCAAACCACAGACCAAGTCTCTCAAGCCTAGACCACCTTCCCTCAAGGTGAAGGCCCCACTGAACAGTGTAGACCCTAATGAGGTGGATGACGATCCTCCGATACTTCCAAAGGGGAGCTCCAACTTTGACCACGGTCAGTTTGACGAATCCATAAATCCATTCGCGTCTGGAGGGCCCAGGTTTCAGAACTCTCCGCCTGCCAATGCCAGTATTCCTAAATCAGAGTTGACAGACGAAATGCCTGCACAGCCAGTAATTTTGGAGTTTGGACTCGGCGATGCCGAAGCAAAAAGACCTCCACCCAAGAAGTCTGGCAAAAAGACAAGCAGCAAGCTGACTACTCCAAAAAAACAAAGACCAAAAGCTGCTGAAACAGCACCTCCACCATCGGAGACATCATCAGAACAAGACCAACCGCCATCTGAGAATGTGGCTCCCGTAAACGTTGATGATATTCCTATTCCTAAAAAATCCTACAACTTTGACCCAAGCGAATGGGATGATCCCAACTTTAATCCTTTTGGTGGGAACGCTAAACTTGGCAACTCGCCAACACTTCCTAAAGGATCGTATAATTTTGACCCTGATAACTTTGATGACTCTATTGATCCTTTTAACCCATCAAAGACCTTAGGTGGAAGTGATGTGAATAAACCATTGACTGAGAAGCTAACGGACAAACACAAACCAGAGGGAACTGTGGAACAGCGGAAGAAAGCAGGACAGTCTCCGAAGAAAAACAAAGACAGGATCATCACGTGAGTGGCGCATATGCTAGACCAGGGTGCCCAAACTTGGTCCTGGAGGGCCGTTGTCCTGCAGAGTTTAGCTTAAACTTGCCTCAACACACCTGCTGGGAAGTTTCTAGGATGCCTAGTAAGCTAGATTAGCTGGTTCAGGTATGTCTAAATTGGGGTTAGAGCTAAACTCTACAGGACAACGGCCCTCCAGAACTGAGTTTGGGCACCCCTGTGCTAGACAAACAGACAAAAAGTACGTTGTGGGTTGCATCTATGGCATTTGTTTACTTCTGTATCTAGCAAAAAGGTGCAGTTTTCATCTACTAACATTCTAAACACATCAGTCTCACCTTTTGTGTTTTTTACTGTTGGTATGCTATACCCTTTCTTTTCAACATCTCAGTTGTCATCTAATCATGCATCTTTCATTTGGCACAGTCGTTTTTTTGTATATGTACTTCACAGTCGTAACGTTTACAGTAGTCTGTCCCAGTGTAAACAATTCCCACTTTCAGCTAAACTTTGGCATCCCCTCTACAAACTAACTCCTACTTGTTTGAGAAAGCCAGGAAGCTTAAACTCACTCCTACTTGTTTTCTTCATGCTTCTATTTTGCCCTCTAATGTCTTACGGCATGTCCCCTCTCCACATCTCCTCCTCTCTGTGTGTGCTTCCTCCCTGCCCTGTCCCTTCCTCTGTCATACTGTCCTCAGGACCACTGAGCAAGTGCAGTTTCTCTGTATTCTATTGTAAGTATCCTTTCCTGCTCTTGTTTGCTGTACTTTCACTGTAATCTCTTCAGTCCCATTGCATGTCATGAGCTCTTTTGACGACTGAACTGCTCTCTGGCTCCAAATCATGAACAAACTAGGGCACTTATATATTTTATTGTATTCTAACTGTCCAGCAGACAGAATTGATTTAGTCCATAGGCATTTTGTAATGATTTTCACATTTTACTCTCTCGTGGCGGCTAATATAGAGAAGGTCTCTTTACTTAACAGGGTTGAAATAAATGGTTAACCAATGAGTTTTTCAATAGATGCCAATACCTAAAAAACAAACTGACAATCTGTCATTAATTCAGACTATTAAATAATAAACTATCAAAAGCAAGTAATCATATGGTTTTATTAAACATATTTGTTGCCTACTATCGATTTATATTGCAAATAATGGGTTTATAAAGATCTGTACTGAGTAGTATTTGGTCATGTGATCTCAACACGGTGACAATCATGACATGGGACCATCCTGTAGAAAGTAATGCAACTTTTTACAGGGCACTAATATGGCTGGAGTTTATGGAGTTCTTATCTGATGTTATTGTACAGAATTGTAAATATTTATCTATAAAACTTTGGTAATGAATCGAAACTGTTGGTAATTTTTTTTTATTTATATATTTTTAAAAGTTCACTTGAAAATGGTTCACTTAAATGTGCATTATCTGTCTATCTGTTGCTATCAGTATTAATGCATCTATCAATACAATACACTATAAAAGTTGTTTCAGTACTTCTTGGTTGCTTACACTGATTCTGTCAATATTCTTTCCTGTAGGAACTCATGTAAAGTAAAGAAGTATGAAAATCAGTCCTTAGTCCTGGATGTCTGCAATCAGGTATCATTTCAACATTGTCCAACAAACTGCTAATTGTATGCATCTTGTTCTTTGTGGGCATGTATTTGCATATCTTTTGTGTGTACCTGACTTCAAACGCATTACATAACAAGTACACTTGAGGTCAAAAGTTTACATACAACTTGCAGAATCTGCAAAATTGTAATTACTTTACCCAATTTAGTGGTAATTTTGCACCAACCTGAAAATTTATGTGCAAGATATTGCACATAAAAGACGTTTACATATAGTCCACAAGAGAAAAAATTAATTCAATTTATAAAAATGACCCTGTTCAAAAGTTTACACACTGTACACTTGATTCTTAATACTGTGTTGTTAACTGAATAATCCACAGCTGTGTTTTTTGTTTAGTAGTTACACATTTTTGTGTATTTGAACCCTTTCCAACAATGACTGTATGATTTTGAGATCCATCTTTTCACACTGAGGACAACTGAGAGACTCATATGCGACTATTACAGAAGGTTCAAACACTCACTGATGCTCCAGAAGGAGACACAATGCATTAAGAGCCGGGGGCTGAAAACTTTTTGAATTTGAATATCCGGGTAAATTTAACTGATTTGGTCTTCTGGGAAACATGTAAGTATCTTCTGTAGTTTCTGAAGGGCAGAACTAAATGGAAAAAAAGAATGATATTTAGGCTAAATAAGAAAATGTACACATCTTCATTCTGTTCAAAACCCCTATCTCTTAATGCATCGTGTTTCTTTCTGAAGCATCAGTGAGCATTTAACCTTCTGTAATAGTTGCAAATGAGGTCCTCGGTGTGAAAAAATGGATCTCAAAATCACACAGTCATTGTTGGAAAGGGTTAAAAATACAAAAATGCTGAAAAAACAAAGAATTGAAGGATTTTTCTGAAGAACAGCAGGCAGTTTAACTGTTCAGGACAAACAAGGGACTCATTAACAACTGTCACTAAACAAATAAAGTATTAAGAATCACGTGTATGTAAACTTTTGAACAGGGTCATTTTTATTAACTATTATTTTATCTTGTAGACTATGTAAATGTCTTTTATGTAAAATACCTTATTCAGGTCGGCACAAAAAAAAATAACATGCATTTTGTATGATCCCTCTTATTTTGGTAAAATAATTAACATTTTGCAGATTCTACAAGGTGTATGTAAACTTCTGACCTCAACTGTATACTGCATTCAAAGCATCTAGATTTGCTGCATTGTCTTGGACGTAGTTTTTACTGCAATGACTAAGCAAACATCCTTCTTGTTCCCTCACTCCTTCCCTCTTTCTTGTCTACCTCTCTCTCTCTCCAACTCTGAACAAACCCTCCTCTTCAAATACAGCATCTCTATATCATTCCCCTCTCTGAACTAGGACACTAGTGGCATCGTTGTGTCTGTATGTGCACAAAACAAACTAAAACAGAACGCAGTTCCTAAAGCAGGTCACCATGTCCTCCTGTGCTTTTGTCCCAGAGAGTCTAAGGCTCTATGAGGAGAATGGAGTCTGAGGGGCTATGACTAATTTTTTAGACTGTTCAAATATTTTGCCTGTTCACGGCAACTGAACTGCAGTGCTATTTTGCATGCAGGGGAAAACTGTATAACCATTATATATCAAGTCTAAGTGTATAACATTTTTAATTATGCACTTTCTATATCACAGGAAAAAGATGAAGAGGAAGATCCTGCGTCTAAACTCCCCCACCGCATCCATCACGCCACAGATGAGGAGAAGTTAGCCTCCACTGTCATGGGCCAGAAGGACGGCCCAGAGGAGTTTTCAGACTGCACCAAAACAACCACCTCTACCAAGACTGCAGACGGTGAGGAAGAAGTTGTGGATTTGTTACTGCTTAGTCTGCTCGGTTGCAGCAGTGTTTATTCTCAGATAATAAATCAATAATCATTAGAGACTAGGTCAATCTGTCACTAATGAGGTTTAACAAGCACTGCTCTGTTAGGTCGGACAGTTTGGGGGCATTGTGTAGACACAGAGCTCTTATAAATGGGAAACAGACTTACTTGTTTTGCTTGCCTCTCTCTCTCTCCTTCAGGAAAAAAGAACGGTCCTCTGTTCTGTTGGAACAGTAATTGTCCAATAAACAAAAACAGTTGCAGACAGTCTTGTTTTTCCAATTATATTTTAAATCGGATCCTTTGAGATACCAGAGAGAATTTTGTCACATGTAGTTGATGAAGTTCATTGATGAAGCTGTGTCACAAATGTTGAAAAGACTTTTTTCAAAGACAACATGAAATCAAAAAGACATTATTAAGAAAGTGTCATATTCTTTTAGTAAAATGTTGATGCTAAATCATATAGAGAAGGACAGGAAAGGGCACAATATTCTGACAAACTAAGTAGTTGTAAAGATACGTGCACGCAGTATTAAGTTATTAGCCTAATATTTCACCTACCTGACTGGAAATGATAAGAACAAACACAAATGTTGTCAAGATTCTTGCTCTGGAAATCCTAGTTAAGTTTGGCCAACCACAAACGCCTTTTGTTCCTCAGACAGTGTTTTGCACTCTTATTCCAGATTTGTTCAAACTTTTGGCAGTCTATAGTACTCCAACTGTTTTTCCTGGTCCAACCGATTAGTACAACCTAAAACATGACAATAACTGACCATTTTCAGCAGCAATAATCAGCTAAATTTGCGAGTTTCGTTCAGTTTTCAGACAGTTTACTTGCCGCCAAATATGACCATTTGATGTAGCGTCAGGAAAACACTATTGTTTCAGTGAAATGCATGATTTTACAAACGTAAAATGCGTTGTGAACGCCATTCAATGTTGTCTGTATAGATAGTACCAGCGTAAAGAGCTTTCTTTTGTTTTCTTTCATTAAATCGTTCATTATGTCATGTGTATACAAATGCAGAAGAAGTGAACGCAAGAGCTTTTGAGCTGAATTCAACTGCCTATATTACTAGAGCATGTGCTGCCCTCTATTGCCAACTTTGTGAATTATTTTTTATAACCATAGAGAGACTGTTATAAACTGTTTAAATACTTTTTTCTGTGTAATATTTTCCAAAAATCTTTCTCCACTTGCAAAGTAAGAGCAAAACTAATGATAAAATAATGGGAAATGGTTCAGTCAGTAATAATCTGTCTTTCTCTTCAATCAGATCTGCCAGTGGGCATAACAGACCAGTTTGATGAGAAGGACCTTTCCTCTCCTGTAAGTTCTGTTTTGTTATTGTCTATTAGATATGGCATATGATATGGCATATGACTACCTTCAACACATGAATTCCTAGCAGAGGTGTCATATATCTGCTAGACAGGGATTCATCATTATAAACCCATTAAGAGGATTATGATGTCCACAGGCCTTAATCTACCCAAGGGCAAGCTCATAACTAGGTCAGAGGAAAGAGTGTAGTCATTGTTCCTCATCTCATTGACCAATTTTGTATTATGTATGTTACAATAAGAGCATAAGATATAATAAAGCTACAGTGGTGGCCAAAATTATTGGAACACTAGTATTTTCACCAGCTACAAATGTTTTTAAGGAAGTTATTTTTATCTTTTGCTGTAGTGTCAGTAGGAAATATCAGTTTACATGTAAAAACAGTAATTTTGCCTTTAATTGAAACAATTCAGTTAGATTTCTGTTTGCACAAGGAATCTGTGCACTTGCGCATAGTTTTTCAGGTAGCTTTGCAGGTCTCTTGAAGCATCTTGGAGATCTTGCCACAGTTCTTCTAGATTTAGTCTGTCTCAGTTTGTTCTGTTTCTTAATGTTTATATTTATAATATTTATTCTACAGAGTGACAGTTTGTGCAAGAGTCAGACTCTGAGCTCTTCAGACAGTGATACCATAGTGAAGACGAGTCCAGGGCTGGATTCAATCCCTCTCAGTGAGATAGATAAAGCTGCTGTTCTCACGCTGATCAGAGAAGAGGTAACACAAACATCTGCCCTGTGTCTATACAGTTCTGAGCATTCAGTCCTGTTACAATTTACAGTACATGTAAACACATGTAACCATTAAATAACAAACTAATAAAATTTGTAAAAATTGTTGACTGAAATTTTTGTTGTACTTTTTAAATTGTTTCTTTAATAATTAATTATTATTTTAACCACTTCCCTGCTGAAAAAAAAAAACTTAGGCTTAGGCTGGTTGGCTGGTTTTAGATGGTCAACCAGGCTGGTTTAGAGGAGTTTTGGTCACTTTTCCAGCCTGGCCAGGCTGAGAGACCACCAGCTTAAACCAGCTAAGACCAGCATAACCAGCCTAGGCTGGTTATAGCTGTTTTTTTTTTTCTTCAGCAGGGTTATTTGATTGTTTATTATTAAGTTTTGTAATTTAAAGTTGCATAAATTAAATTTAAAGTCAACTGTATTGTGTTTTTGTACCTGTAGATAATTGCCAAAGAGATTGAAGCCAATGAGTGGAAGAGGAAATATGAGGAGAGTAAACTGGAGGTTATTGAAATGAGGTACGTCCTAATCTAGACCCCTTCCCACAATGCACCAGGGATGGTTTTATGCCCACATAAGTTTAATGCCCGCACAGTCCCATTAAACATTCTAACATAATTTACTCATTTTACTACAGGAAAATAGTGGGTGAGTATGAGAAGACGGTAGCTCAAATGATTGGTGAGTGATTTACCTCTGAGCTGTTGAATAAAATTCTGAATATAAAATTTAAAGATGAAATATTTTACATCTGGCATTTTTTCCCAATACAGAAGATGAGCAGCGAAAGAACATAGGATCTCAGAAAAGCGTCCACCAGTTAACCTTAGAAAGAGATCAAGCCCTCGCAGACCTCAACTCAGTGGAACGCTCGCTTTCCGACCTGTTCAGACGCTACGAAAACATGAAAACCGTGCTTGAGGGCTTTAAGAAGGTAAGATTTCTTTAATGTCTGAAATGGTATTTCTCTGGACATATACTGTACAGATGATTCCACTGGTCTCTTGTCAGAATGAGGAAGTGCTAAAGAAGTGTGCTCAAGACTATCTCACACGCGTGAGGCAGGAGGAACAGCGTTACCAGACACTCAAAATCCACGCAGAGGAGAAACTTGACAGGTAAGAATGATATAGAGCATTTAAGTAATACATAAGATTTCCATGTGCATTTTTTATATTTAAAGGGATAGTTCACCCAAAAATGGAAATTCTGTCATGTTGTTCCAAACCTACACTCTTAAAAATAAAGGTGCTTCACGATGCCATAGAAGAACCTTTTCTGTCTAAATGGTTCCATAAAGAACCTTTAACATCTGAAGAACCCTTCTGTTTCACAAAAGGTTCTTTGTGGCGAAAGAAGGTTCTTCAAATTATAAAAAAGTAAGAAAGATATGGTTCTTTAAAGAACCTTCGGCTGAATGGTTCTTTGTGGAACCAAAAATGGTTCTTCTATGGCATCGCTTGAAGAACCTTTTAAAGCACCTTTATTTTTCAGAGTGTACAAGACATTCGTTCATCTTCGGAACACAAATTAAGATGCTTTCCAACTCTCCATAGACAGCAATGGTACTACCACGGTCAAGAATTATTTTTGCGAACAAAATGTTTTCGTGTCGAGTCATAAAATTACGGGTTAACCATTGATGTCATATGGACCATTTTAAAGATGTCCTTACTATGTTTCTGTGCCTTGACCGTGGGAAGGACTTTTGGTGTCTATGGAGGGTCAGAAAGCTCTTGGATTTCATCAAAAATATCTTAATTTGTGTTCTGAGGATGAGCAAAGGTGTTTGAAACAACATGAGGGTGAGCAATTAATGACACAATATACATTTTTGGGTGAACTATCCCTTTAATCTAATCTATTTTACTCAATTGATTAATTGACCTGCGAATGTTTTTGCAGAGCGAATGAGGAAATAGCTCAGGTGCGAGCTAAGGCCAACGCAGAGAGCGTTGCATTGAATGCCAGCCTGAGAAAAGAGCAGATGAAGGTGGACTCCCTGGAGCGGGCGCTCGAACAAAAGGTAAACTCACACACATTCACCGTTAAAGGAGTAGTTCACTTTCAGAACAAAAATGTACAGATAATGTACTCACCCCCTTGTCATCCAAGATGTTCATGTCTTTCTTTCTTCAGTCGTAAAGAAATTATGTTTTTTGAGGAAAACATTTCAGGATTTCTCCATATAATGGACTGCTATGGTGCCACTGAGTTTGAACTTCCAAAATGCAACTTCAAATGGCTCTAAACAGCCACAGCCGAGGAAAGAAGGGCCTTTTCTGGCAAAAGATCGGTTATTTTCTTAAAAAAATTACAATTTGTATACTTTTTAACCTCAAATGCTCGTCTTGTCTAGCTCTGTGTGTACTCTGTGTAAGTATATACATTTTTTAGAAAATAACCGATTGTTTCGCTAGATAAGACCCTTTTTTCCTTGGCTATGATCATTTAGAGCCATTTGAAGCTGCATTTAAACTCGTTCAAACTCGGGGGCACCGTAGAAGTCCATTATATGGAGAGAAATCCTGAAATATTTTCCTCGAAAAACATAATTTCTTTACGACTGAAGAAAGAAAGACATTATCATCTTGGATAACAAGGGGGTGAGTACATTATCTGTACATTTTTGTTCTGAAAGTGAACTACTCCTTTAACCACAGCCAATGCAATGTAACGCATGCTGTAATATAAAATCAAAAAACATGACTTAAAATCCACATTATTATTTTCAGAATCAAGAGATGGAAGAGCTTACTAAGATTTGTGATGAGCTCATTGCAAAATTGGGCACCACGGATTAAGAGGAAGGCGAACCCGCTTACAAAATATTGCCCTGTCTGACCCAAAACCAGAACGTGTCTGGATCTCCCATTGCATTTTTTTTCCATTTTGGAAGAGTTCGCTTTTCCATGGGTCTGGCACTGGAAGAAATAAGATATGAGCTGAAGAATCAAATAAAAGAGTCCCAAATGCTTTTACAGATTCATACAGTGCTGATGTTGGACTTCCGCCGATATGTGGTGATATAAAAATGATTCTTGAAGAGGGTGGGAAAACCACCCACATATCTTACCCACATATTCTGATGACTTTCTGCTGGCTGTTTTGGCAGCTGTGTGTATGAGCGATTAGGAAAGCCTCTGGGTGTGTGTTCAGGTGTGAAGAAAAAGACATGGGATGAGGGTCATTAGTTTACATGATCGCACTGCTGCTATTTGTAACGGAGGGAGCAAATCATATTATTTACAACTTTTAAGTTACATTACTTACATTGGAAAGTACTGTAGCTGGTGTAATTATTTGCTTATATTTTAGAGGTCCTGAAGTTTAAGAAATATCCAGAGTTCAGTACAATATGATTTGACAGCACTGGTGGTGTAAAGTTGATTACAATGAAAATTAAAAAAAATATGTTAATTTGTGTTCTGAAGATGAAGGTCTTATGAGTTTGGAATGACATAAGGGTGAGTAATTAATGACAGAATTTGAACTATTTCTTTTAACCCTAAAAATTACGACTTAAAAATATACTAGTATTAACAAAATATTTAATGCAAGTGCTTTTCTTAAATTGTGAGATCTGCATATTTCTTTTAAATCCTCTAAAACTGGCCCATTTACTTTAATTAAGTGCCTCACCTTCACCTCGATTTTTGCTTTTTTCTATTAGTCAACGTTCTGCCACAAATGCTGTTGAATTTAATTTGTATTGAACCTGGAATATTATTTCACAGAGTAGTTTTTAGCATATATAAAGATTCTGTTGAAAAGAGTTTTTAGACGGTTGTAGTTCCATCCATTGTTTTTTTACTCTCTGTGTGTTTAGGTGCCAAATTATCGTAATTGATCATATTACGCAAGCTCTGGTGTTACTAGATGGGGTCATATGAGGTCATATTCATCCAATCAATTGCTTGCTTGCAGAATACAGCACAAATGCCTAAAACCCTAACTGAAAGCACTTCAACTTTCTTTTATTAATGAATTACTTTGGTTTCAAAGTCTGCATGAAGTACAGAGTTCATCACAAGTTTACTCTCTATTTTATTGTGCTGCGTCGACCGGACCGAACCATTTTCAAAACATTCAATGAACTCATTTCAAGAATTGACAATCTTTTGCTAAAGTATGTGCCTCGTGCTGATGTGACGCTTTCTATTGGCTGTTGTTTCTTTTGTACCCACAATTCCTTTGTGCTATCTTATGCAATATTTCAGCTCAGAATAACCAACTGCCAAATGAAACCGCTATCCGTGTGCCAAACATTGACGGGTCGTGTGGAGAAGTCGAGCCTGTAAATTGTTGTGTTGGTGTTCTTGACAGTACTCACTGACCTGTGTATATTTTTATGACAAGAATACTGTTCTTTTATTGTGTTATTAATGTTTTTAAAGTGGAAGAGAGAAAGAGAGAGTTGCACAGATATCCCGTTGACTAATATATATTTTGTGCATAAATGCATTCCCCGAATAAAGTAAAAATTGCTTGACGACAGTGGTTTTGTATTTCATATAAATATTTGGTTAACAACACTTAGCATTAGTTAACTATATTACATGAACTAACAATGAAAATATTTAAATATTTGCTTATGCATTATTAAAATCAAAAGTTGTTTCTTTTAATATTATGTAATGGACCTGAGATGAAAATGAACTAACAGTGAGTTTTTTTAGAGCTATCGAACCGATTAATTGTGATTAATTGTTAATCTGGATTAGTCACATTAAAAAATGAAAGTTTGTGTATGTGTGTGTATTACACACGTGTGCATTATTATTAGTACACACACACATTATGTACACACAAACTTTTGTTTTAGATGTGATTAATCGATTTGACATTGATTTGTATTTTTATTCACTTAAATTAACAAAGATGAGTAAATACTGCAACCAATTTATTGCTTGTTGTTAGTTAATATATTAATGTTAACTTGTAAATTTGTAAACTTGTAAAGTTATTTCTCTTTTAATATTATTTAATGGACCTGAGAGGAACTTGAACTAATAATAAAGAGTTCTGTTTTTTAGAGCTATCAAATCAATTAATCGTGATTAATCATGATTAATTGCATTGAAAAATAAACGTGTGTATATGTGTGTGTATATGTGTGTTTATTAAATATATATATATATATATATATATATATATATATATATATTTAATAAACACACATATAAACACACATATACACATATACATGTGTATATATACACACACACACACACACACACACACACACACACACACACACACACACACACACACACACACACACACACACACACACATATATATATATATATATATATATACACACACACACACACACACATACATATATATAACATATTATGTAAACAAACTTTTTTTTCCGAAAGCGATTAATCATGATTAATCGATTTGACAGCACTAGTATTTTTATTAACTAACCTTATTTTGGATGTGTTTAGTTGCGATTAATCGATTTAACTAGTATTTTTAAACTAACATTAACAAAGAAGAATAAATATTGCAACAAATGTATTAATTGTTGTTTGTTAATGTATTAAATAATGTTAAATTGTAAAGTTGTTTCTCTTTTAATATTATTTAATGGACCTAAAATTAACATGAATTAACAATTAAGAGTTCTGTATATTTTAGAGATATCAAATCGATTAATTGTGATTAATTGCACTGAAAAATAAAAGTTTGTGTGCACGTGTGTGTGTGTGTGTGTGTGTGTGTGTGTGTGTGTGTGTGTGTGTGTGTGTGTGTGTGTGTGTGTGTGTGTGTGTGTGTGTGTGTGTGTGTGTGTGTGTGTGTGTGTTTATACATATAAACATACAGTAGCCTACATGCACATATATTACGTAAAGATAAATTTTTATTTTGGATGTAATTAATTGATTTGACATCACTGGTATTTTTATTCACTAACATTAACAAAGAAGAATAAATACTGTAACAAATGTATTGTTTATTAGCTCATGTATTAAATAATGGTAACTTGCAAATTTCTAAACTTGTGAAGTTGTTTCTCTTAATGTTATTTAATGGACCTGAGATTAACATGAATTTACAGTTAAGAGTTCTGTATTTTTTAGAGCTATCAAATCGATTAATCGCGATTAATCGTGATATATTGCATCAAAAAATAAAACTTTGTGTATGTGTGTGTATTTATACATATACTGTGTACACACACACACATATTATGTAAACACAAACATTTATTTTGGATGCGATTAATGCTGTTAAAGTGTCTCTGTGTGACATTTATATTTTGAATCCATAGGTGGCCCCATTCTTCGAGAGTCGCGTGATGTCATCGGGGATTCCGGATAAATAGGTTGCAAGGTTTAGTTTAATTTCATTATTGAAATAAATGGAGGCGTCTTGAAATGCATGTTTGGCCTTATTTAATGGTTTAGTTCGACGAGCTTTAAAATGGTTATAGACCTTTTTCCTGAGTACACTATCCATAGGAACCCATTCTAATAGCGTCCTTAATGTAGCTAACGTCGGCAGCTTCGTGTCATTTACACCCTCATTAAACTTTGAGGAGTAAGGCACTGACAAATGACTGCAAAGTGCAAAGTGATGGTGCTATAGAGTCGTGTTCGTTTTAAAAAATATTTAAATATGTTTAACATTAGATCAACAACTCGGAATATATGCTACTGACTAGAAACACTGGAGACCGGTGTTGTGCCGAATTCTGACCCCCGCCAGATTACTACCCCCCTAGTATTGGTAGGTTTAGGGTTAGGTGTGGGGGAGGGGTTAGGATTAGGCAATCAGGTAGCGATTTCAACGAGAGGGGGTAATAATTTGGCAGGGGTCGAAAATGGGCACAACACCTGAAATGCAAAGCATTCCTTAGGTTAAGAGTCAGGCTTGACTTGCATGATCAGTAAAAAAGGTCAATAGGCCGTAACAATTGCGATTAATTGAAATCGAAAGCACTAGTATTTTTATAAACGAATTTTAACAAAGATGAATAAATACCGCAACAAATGAATTGCTCGTTGTTAATGTATTAAATAATGTATAATGTTAACTTGCAAATTTGTACGCTTGTAGTTGTTTCTCTTAATATTATTTAATAAACATGAACTAAATAAGGAGTTCTGTGTTTTTTAGAGCTATCAAATCGATTAATCATGATTAATCACATCGGAAAGTAAAAGTTTGTGTATGTGTGTCTGTATTTAAACATAAATGTACAGCACACATATATTATGTGAAGACAAACTTTTATTTTGGATGTGATTAGTTGCGATTAATCGATTTAACATCACCAGTATTTTCATTCACTAACATTAACAAAAGAATAAATATTGCAACAAATGTATAGCTTGTTGTTAATGTGTTAAATAATGTTAAATTGTAAAGTTGTTTCTCGTAATATTATTTAACGGACCTGAGGTGAACATGAACTAACAATTAAGAGTTCGGTATATTTTAGAGAGATCAAATCGATTAATCGTGATTAATTGCATCGAAAAATAAAAGTTTGTGTGTGCACATACAAATATGCATAGTACATGCACATATTATGTAAACAAACTTTTATTTTGGATGCGATTAATTTGGCATCAGTAGTATTTTTATTCACTAACATTAACAAAGATGAATAAATACTGCAACTAATGTATTACTTGTTGTTCGTTAAAGTATTAAATAATGTCAACTCCTACATTTGTAAAATTGTTTCTCTTATTATTATTTAATGGACCTGAGACGAACATGAACTAACAGTAAAGAGTTCTGGTTTTTATAGAGCTATCAAATCGATTAATTGTGATTAATCACATCAAAAAAAAAAAAGTGTATGTGTGTGTGTGTTTATACATATAAATACTTGTACACAGTACATGCGTATATTATGTAAAACAATCTTTTATTTTCGAATTGACATCATTTGACATCATGGTATTTTGTTCACTAACATTAACAAAGATGAATAAATACTGTAACAAATGTATTGCTTGTTAATGTATTAAATAATGTTAACTTGTAAATTGTCACCAAATATTACAATAATTGAAAGTGTTAAAAGGTACAAAGATGAATATGCCAGTACTCATATCAGTTTACAGAAATGTCTCATGTAAGTGTTTTGCATCGCTAATCTCTTCTTAAGAGGGATATCTGGTGACGGTAGACTGGATATTAATATGTGCGCTCGCAAAGAGATTGTCCTTATGGTGAGGACAGATACATTACAGTGAATTATACCATATGCAAATGCACAAAATATTTAAAGTATACTGTAAACAGATAAAAAATAATTGCTGAAAGTAGTCTGATGTTATTTTGAGGCCATCTGGTAAGTATAATTGATTTGCATGTGTCTTGCGATAAAGGGAATCTGAATTAAAATTGCATTTAAATATGCAATCAGACTGTTAAATATGCAATCAGACTGTTAAATATGCAATCAGACTGTTAAATATGCAATCAGACTGTTAAATATGCAATCAGACTGTTAAATATGCAATCAGAATGTTTCTCCCCTTGTTTGCCGTTACTTATGCGTTGTGCGTGTGTTAAGCTGCTGTAATGCTCATGTGATGGATACTCACTAGGATTATGGAGAGGTGCTGAGGTGTTTTGTAATTAAGACTTCCACACTGTCCCAGCACTTTTCCAATACAACCTCCTCAACATGAAGTCTGTCCTCGCCGTACTGGTCCTGTTCGCCGCTGTGCTACACAGTGAGTATAGCATATATTGCGTCTGTATAGTACCAAATAGATCCAAAAACACAAAATTGTTTAATATCTTTCATACTTTAAGTGTTAATACTCCTGTAATAGAGATTTTACAAAAATAATAATGGGTTATACTTGATTTTGTTCTTGTTACAGTGTAATCAGGTACTGAGTAATATTGCAAAAGTATTCATTCTTTTCACGTTTTGTTGCAGCATTATGTTAAACTGCTTTAATTTAGTTTTTCCCCACATACACTCTATACACCATAATACTGCCAAAGCAAAAACCAGATTAGCAAATTTTACAAATTTATTTAAAAAATAAAACACTGAAATAAGTACATTGCATAAGTATTCATACCCTTAACTCATAGTACATAGTTGAAGCACCTTTACAGCCTCAAGTCTTTTTGGGTATGATGTGACAAGCTTTGCACATCTGCATTTGGCAATTACCTGCCATTCTTTGCCTCACCTTTTCACCTCTCAAGCTCTGTCAGTTTGGATGGGGGCTGGCTGGCAGACATTTTCTAGAGTCCTAGTTGTTCCAATCGTCTTCCATCATGGATAACGTAGTCTACATGCTTCTGTGAACCTTCAGTGCAGCAGATTTTTTTCTGAACTCTTCCCTAGATCATTGCCTTAACGCAAGTCTGTCACTGAGCTCTGCGGACTTGGTTTTTGCTCTGATATGCATTTTCAGCTGTTAGACCTTTTCAGAGAGGTGTGTGCCTTTCTAAATCATACTCATTCAAATGAATTTGCCACAGTTGAACTCCACTCGAAGTGTAGTAACATCTAGAAGCAATATGAATGCTCCTGAGCTAAATTTCGAGTGTCCCAGAAAAGGGTATGAATACTTATGCAGATCTCTTCAGTTTTTTATTTCTAATAAATTTGCAAAGTTGTTACAAAACTGTTTTGAGCATTTTTCTTAATGGTGTATGAGATGTAGATTGATGTGGGGAAAAAAGAGTAATTTAAAGCAGTTTAACATAATGCTGCAGCAACAAAAGGGGTATGAATACTTTTGCAAGGCACTGTAACTATTCATAATTTACTGTTATTACTATATTAAGTACATATGTAACGCTGTTTAAATAAAATGCCATCCAATAATGGTAACATTAATGAGATATCAGTTTTTTTTGTCAAGTATAGACCTACAAAATCTCCTTTTTATATAACATTTAGTAACAGCAACTGTCTAGGCTACGATGGCTATCATAAATAAACCATTTTATATCCCTACTGTGCTTGTGAAATGATTAATAGCATATGCATTGAGTTTGAAGTGGTTTAATCTCAGATCAGCTGTGTTGTCTTGTCCGACATGTGAAGGTGAGGGGCTGAAGTGTTACACCTGTGTAGCTAATAACCTAGACGAGTGTTACCGGCAGGGCTCGACTGTGTGTCCTGCTCATTCAGATGCCTGCTCTACCATCATAGGACCCAGTAAGTACATGCACATCCACACACACGTACAATAATTCATATTGCAGTTCGCATGTTGACCACTTGAGGGTGACATCACTCTTGACCACGTCTTTGTTGTGTTTCAGTTTAATAATGTAGGAGAACGAGGCACGTTTGACTTTAGTTTACTCCCGTATGTTTACTTTGGAAAGACATAAACACACACCTTAAAGACTTTGCTGCAAATAAAGCTCCCGTTACTGCAGAATAATGGTTGTGAGGACATGCCGCGAACTAAATATAGCAGAATGGAATCAAAATGGAACGTGCCATTAAACAGTAAAGATGAATTGCAGTTTTAGTAACATTTAAACATTTAAAGAATATGGTTTAAAAAAAATCATGTGTTTTAAATATGTACCTGCTGCGAATCAGCGATTTAACTAGGAATTCACTGAAATGTGTAATAAAATGTACAGACTACCAGAAAGCAAGCCTATCCATTTTATTCTTTGATGTGGAGGAAAGCCTATGGGCGAGACTTCTAGTTTATTAGCCGCTATACGAAAAAAGGAAAAGAATAACAGTACAATAAAAGTTAAAACCCTGGTGAAAAAAACAGCTAAAACTAGCCTAGGCTGGTTTTAGCTGGTCAACCAGCCTGGTTTTAGAGGGGTTTTGGCCAATTTTCGAGCCTGGCCAGGCTGGGAGACCAGCTAAAACCAGCTGCTTCCCTGCTGAAAAAAAACAGCATATGCTGGTTGGGTATGTTTTGGTGCTGGGATGCTGGTTTTAGCTGGTTTATGCTGGTCCTTAACCAGCATAAACCAACTAAAATCAGCATCCCATTTATTCAAAGATGAATAAATACTGTAACAAACATATTGCTTGTTAATGTATTAAATAATGTTAACTTGTAAATTGTCAGCAAATATTGCAATAATTGAAGGTGTTAAAACCAGCAACATGGCCAGCATAGACCAGCATAAACCAACTAAAACCAGCATCCCAGCACCAAAACATACCTAACCAGCATATGCTGTTTTTTTTTCAGCAGGGTTAAACCAGTTACGACCAGCCAACTGGCCTAGGCTGGTTTTAGCTGTTTTTTTTTTCTGCAGGGAACTGTTTGCACTACAAACCAGTGTGTTCATAATTAAGATAATACATTAAAATAATATGGTAAGACACCAATTTGCAAAATCAAACAGCAAAACAAGCTGTTTTGTACAGCTAAAAAAAGCTGGATGCGGAAGCCAGACCCATAAAATTTACAAATGGCCAGGCCCTCTCACACAGGAAAAATAAGGTGGATATGTTCCAATAAACATTGGAAAAAATAATAATGTTATAGTTATGGCATACATAAATTTCTGTTCTGTAATAAATAATAAATTTCTACCATGAAAAACCTGTCACAACTTGCATAAACCTGATATTCCCTTTTGAGAATTGTGAGTCAAACCATGGTTTTACTACTAATAAAAACAAAAAACTATGGTTTTGCTACACTATCCATAGTTTAATCATGGTATTTGTAGTAAAACTATGGCTAGTAAAACAAGGTTACTACACTTTTACTATAATAAAATCATTTTCATAAGGGTTTACTGAATAGTGTGGCTGTATATGAACATTTCATTGGGAAGACTGATGCTGATTTGAGACTGTTTGTCCATGCAACCATTATACAAAACTACCGCTATAGAAAACAAACAATTGTGTAATTGTTTTCTGACTCAACCTGAAGTTAATGAGACACAACTCTTGTCACAACTAGCCTCGGGCTTCACTCTTACATAATACAGTTTCTCCTGGACTGCACACACACCCAAGCAAATGTGCGAACCAAACGTGGATTATTTGATGATGCATTCTGCAGCAATGTTTGGACTGAGGGGATGTTTTTGTAAGTGATGTGCCGCTTTGTGGTGGCCTTCTAATTCCACCATGTGTTTTCCTCACCACAGACTCTGTTATGAAGTCATGTGCGTATAAGTCCTTCTGTGACAAGTCTCACATGAGCAATGGAGAAATGAAGCTGGAATGCTGCTTCAACGACGACTGTAACGGCCCTCACCAGTCCCACAGCCATGGGGAGCACCACAACACTGCCATGAGCCTGAGCTCCAGCCCTGTCCTGCTGCTGGGGGTCCTGCTGCTTAGACTGGCTCTCAGTTCCCTGTAAACCTGAATAGAGACCTTTAGTCATATATGTAAAATTAAAGGCATTAATGTAACTGATAGATGAGCTTATGTCTGTTACACATGAAATACACTGTTCAGAATTTTTTTTACAGATAATGTACTCACCCTTTTTGTTATCCAAGATGTCCATGCCTTTCTTTCTTCAGTCGTAAGAAATTATGTTTTTTGAGTAAAACATTTCAGGATTTCTCTCCATATAATGGACTTCTATGGTGCCCCCGAGATTGAACGTCCAAAATGCAGCTTCAAAGGGCTCTAAATGATCCCAGCCAAGGAAGAAAGGGTCTTATCTTGAAAAACTATGGGTTATTTTCTAAAAAAAAAAAAATACAATTTATATACTTTTTAACCGCAAATGCTCGTCTCGTCTAGCTCGGCAAGACAAGCTTTTGAGATTAAAAAGTACTGTTTATAAATTGTAAATGTTTTTAGAAAATAACCGATCATTTCGCTAGATAAGACCCTTATTCCTCGGCTGGGATCATTTAGAGCCCTTTTTAAACTGCATTTTGGAAGTTCAAACTCGGGGGCACCATAGAAGTCCATTATATGGAGAGAAATCCTGAAATGTTTTCCTCAAAAAACACCATTTCTTTATGACTGAAGAAAGAAAGACATGAACATCTTTGATGACAAGGGGGTGAGTACATTATCTGTACATTTTTGTTCTGGAAGTGAACTACTCCTTTAAATAAACACTGCTTAGATTTGGTGTTCATGTCTTTTACTTTCAATTGTGTATGAGCTCAAATGAGCATCTGCTAAACTAATAAATGACCAGTTCAAATGATTGGTGGTGAGTTGTCTGATTGTACTTTATATCTGTTCAGCTGTCTGTGTCTGTCTATGTCTGACTGTCTGTTTCCAGTCACTATGGAAAAGTAAGCATTACTGGTGCATGTGAATCCTCACGCAGGGCTACAGGGCATCCCCAGCTGCATGACGTCAGTCATGTGCAGCAGACACATGGGGCGTCTGTAACTTTCATAATGTGGTAGTGAATGATGGCTGGTTTCAGATTGCACTGCTGGTGGGAGGCGGTGGACTCCTTTATAAGTGTTGCAGGACATCGACAGAATCAGTGCTGCTGCATCCAGATACGAGTGTAACTTGGAAGACACAGTTGCTTCACAGGAACAGCGTTTTCTGAGGTAAGTTTATGGCGCCAACCTTATCATTGAATCGAATTGTGTTTAAAACGCTAATATATTACATTTATGTCTTGAAATGGTGACATAACAGTTATTCTGTTGGATATCTTTAATAATAAAGATATCCCACAAATATCAAATGCACTCGTTATATTTATATAGGATTTATACTTGGAAAAACTTTGGAGAAAATGTATTTAATGTGTAATTCTAACGTATTACAAGTTATATTAACTCAAGCTATCACACATTTTCTTGAACCTTATACACGTGATTGTGCAAAACATAACTTGTGCACACGATTTCAAACGTTTTCATGTACACTACCAGTCAAACGTTTTTGAACAGTAAGATTTTTAATGTTTTTTTTTATCCAAAGTACAGCAAAATAGTACAATTTTGAAATATTTTTACTATTTATATATTTTAAAATGTAATTCATTTCTGTGATCAAAGCTACATTTTCAGCATCATTACTTCAGTCTCCAGTGTCACGTGATCCTTACAGAAATCATTCTAATATGCTCATTTGCTGTTTAAGAAACATTCTTTTTTGTTGTTATTAATATTATTATCATTATTTAAAACAGTTGAGTACTTTTTTTTCAGGATTCTTTGGTGAAAAGAAAGATCCAAAGATCAGCATTTTTTCTGAAATAAAAAGCATGTTTTATATTATACGCTATACCATTTAAAATGGTAGAGTCAGTAGAAATGATAGAAACTAATACTTTTATTTAGCAAGGATGCTTTAAATTGATCAAAAGTGATTATAAAGACGTGTACTGTTACAAAAGATTTCTATTTCAGATAAATGCTTTCTATTTATCAGAGAAACCTGAAAAAAATCAGCTGTTTTAAACCATTTTTGAGCAGCAAATCAGAATATTAAAATAATTTCTGAAGGATTGTGTGACTGGAGTAATGATGCTAAAAATTCAGCTTTGAAATCACAGGAATAAATGACATTTTGAAATGTATTCAAAGAGAAAACAGTTATTTTAAATAGTACAAATATTTCAAACTTTTACAGTTTCTGCTCTACTTTAGATCAAATAAATGCAGGCTTGGTGAGCAGAAGAGACTTCTTTAAAAATCATGAAAAATCTTATGGTTACATGTTCGAAGTACAATTATACTTTATTAACTGCTTATTCCAAAATGCAATCTAGGGACAGTTGCCACCTATACCTATATGCATCACATATCATCATTAAATTATCATCAGTGTATACTATTATTATTACATTATCAATGTGCGAACATATTTGTCTCTAAATAGCATAAGACACTTAATCTGTAATGAATGAATGAGAAAATCAATCACACACACACACACACGGGAAGTAAATCTAAGGACATTTTCCAACTGAAAATTGGCTAAAGCTTAATAGATTGACAGTGGTTATGACATAATGTTAAAGTCTTTTTAAATTAATGCAGTGACTCACTGACAAGGCAGCTTTTAGTGATGAGTTTGCGAGCAGAGTCCCTTAGGGAAAAGGATTTTCTTAGTCAGGAAATGGGATATTATGTTACCTATGAGTGTACTAAACCTTAATTCAGCAACTAATCTTAACATCAGTCACCCCACATAAAATGCCTGAGTATATAAATGCATGTGAATAAAACATGCATCTTAACTGTTTAGATGTTTAGTCTGCTTTGGCAAAAAAAATGTCCACTTTGTGGTTTCAGCGGTTAGATGTGTATGAATACAGGAGGTTGTTATGTCATATGTGCTGGTGTTTCTATAAACTCAAACATCCTGGAAACCATTTGGCTGCCATTCATTGATAGCTCTCTTGTGTAAATGCTGAGCTCTCTATTTTAGATGCTGAATTAATGTGGATAGATGTTTCTGTAATGCAGTAGACATACATGCCTTTGAAGGCATCATTAATGTCAGTATGATCGGTGTCAGTTATAGGTATAATCTATAATTGGCAGTTTGAGATGAGTAATGGAAAAGGTAAACTTAAATGAAATTTTCAGGTTACATCTTTTGTTTGTGTTTAATTCTCTCGCAGGTGAAAGTTCAGCCATGGTGGTCTCTTTCGCATTGTGTATCTTCAGCCTTTTGGCTTTTGCTCTGGGTCAGTCTGAATCCCAGCAACCCAAGATTCAACTCCGCCTGGCGGGTGACAAACGCAAGAATTATGAGGGTCGTCTTGAGGTCTTCTACAACAACGAGTGGGGGACTATCTGTGATGATGACTTCTCAATTGAAGCCGCCCAAGTTGCATGCAGGGAGCTTGGCTTCCTAGGTGCTGTGGCTTGGTCCCCATCTGCAAAGTTTGGACAAGGAGAAGGTAGGCAAAACACTTACGGTCCACTGAAAGATCCATATATTGTTGGATTACATTACTAATCCATTATGTTTTAGTCATTAGCGGTAATCAGACAGTCGACAAAGTATGGAAACAAAATTCAAAGTCAAAAGCAGACGTAATCTCATCTCTGTCTCTTTACTATAGAAACATGATGATTTGTCTCAATAAATCTGTCTAGCGATTGTAAATCAGTGGGTGGTTATGATTGAGCCCTATGGGAGGAATAACCACTGGTCTCCCACTCTTATTCCACTTTCCACCGAGTAAGCAAATTCACATGCAGTGTGTAATGCATAGCGAAGGAAAATTCTGGAAGGGTTCATATTTGATAACTTTACATTGAATCAAAGGAATTCAAGCCAGGCTAGAGTGGTTTAAGATGGTTTACCAAGGAGGTTTTGCTGTGCCAGTGCCACAAGCAGGAATAATTCACCCAAATTAGAAAACGCTGTCTTCAGTTACTTCAAAGATACGAAACTCGGAAAATAAAATACTGATACGATGACCACAGCTACTGAAAGAGCTTACAGGTGGTGATGGATATAAGCGAAGGCTCAAACCAAATGCGGTACCATCGATTTTCCCCACAAAGAGTCTAAACACCCCCAGATATCAAGAGAAATCCGAGCTTTGTCATGTTTACACCCTAGCATTTCTTGTTTCTGCCGTTCGTAAGCTCTTTCAGTAGCTGTGGTCTACTAAAAGCATCAAAGGCATCAGGGCTAAAGTGAATAGAACAAAGACGCAGGTCTTTAGGAAGTTTTATTCGACCACAGGCATTTTCCTTTGACTACAAAATTTCAACCAAACACCGCACAATGTGGCATCTTATCTGTGTTTTATTTTCCAAGTTGTGATGTGGCAAAAAAGCAACAGGTAGTGTCAGTAGCTCATTGGGTTGCACTGAAACACAACCCTAGGGTTTTCAAACTAAAACGGGGTCTACAGCGTTTTCGAGGGTCAAAAATACTGGAGTAATGTTATGTGTTTCAGTGTTAATTTTGTTGATAAATAATTAAAAAAAATTTTTTTACACAGATGAAAATTAGACAATAATGAATTAAAACAAGTTTTGAATGACAAAACTATGACGAAAATCTACTGACAAATAAAAACGGGACAACAATGTTTTGAAAGAGATTCATTCAGAAGGAATCTGCTGCATGGTATACAGGTTAGATGTGCTCATTTGAACTATATCATAGACATAAGTTAATGTACCCATGCTGCACGTCTCATAAAATGTAAAAAAAAAGTCTATATCTGGGAGTAAGAGAAGGGCATATGGATAAATTTAACGACGCAAGAGAGAACTCGCACACAAAGAGAAATACACACAAATTGATGTTGAATTGTCAGTTTTGACAAGTATTCACTTAAACACACTTGGTTACATCTTAGGTGAATGTAAACAGATGGGGGAATATCAGACGTGTATCAGCACATAGTGTCCGTCCAATTGGTTTTAAAGGGACAGCAGCCTAATTTAATTGCTATTGTCCGTGGCATTGATGTTAATCAAGCAACAAAAGAAAGACAGAACATCACTCACTGCTCTTGACTGAATCACTTTAGTAGCCCTAATAAAGATGAATCGTTCACATTGTTTCAATTTTAACATAAAGGCAGCAGTTAAATCTGTGCCTGTCATGATAAAACCTTAATATCAAACCTATTTAATGAGTTTCTACTGTAGATTTAGTCGACTAAAATCTTATGATATTTAGTCGACTAAAACTAATCAGAACTAAAATATGACTAAAATTAAATGGCATTAAATAGTCAAAATGACTATGACTAAATCAACATTTGCTGCCAAAATGTGTTTTAAAATGAAAACACACTAGTGTAAAAGTAGCGTAAGAAGCTTGGTCGTGACACCAACCAACCATCCGAAACACAACATCTGCTGGTGATTGACAAAACAAACAATTGTTCTTTGTTCCTCAGGACGCATTTGGCTGGACAACGTCCATTGCACAGGAAGAGAGAAATCTTTAGTCGACTGCCCCTCGAATGGCTTAGGGGTGTCCGACTGCCGACACAGCGAGGATGTGGGGGTGATTTGCAATCAGAAGCGCATCCCTGGCCACAGGTTCATCAATACCATGAGCAACGACATTGAGGTACGTCAACTCTCTAACCTAACTGAGGTTGACAGTGCTTAGTCACTTCAGATTTTACAGAAATGCAGTGCAGATGTGAGTTAAACCAAGCTTAAGGGTCTGCTGGTGGTAATTAGAATTAAGAAAAACCAGGCCTTTGAAACGACTTGAAGTTGAAGGGTTCAAAAAAATATCAATCTGCTCCAGAAAACCACACTGTTTCATCAAAACCATAGTGTTTCCCATCAGAGGAGCCAAGAGCCTCCTTCAAAATGACCATGTATCTTTGTCATATCCAGAAATTCAGTTTTGAGCGGAGGTTCTGCGCTTTCTTCCTTCTTGGTGAACATTCCCAGTCACTTTATCTCTTGGATAAAAGGAAGTGAAGGTCTGTTACCACAGGCCACACATTCCTCTCTAAAGTTTGCTGCTCTAGAATAGTTTATTAGCGTTCAATTCGGCTTTTATGACGTGCCAGCTGTCTACACACACCCCTACGTCCTTTGATGCAAAGGTCTGTTGCCAGAATCACTTTTTAACCGATATTTGCCGTGTTACTCTGGCAACCAAGGTAAGCAGGTTTAAAGAAGGATCTTTGAGAGTAATCAAAGAGCCCATGGTGTGCTTTTCCATTTCCACGACCCCAACATTTAATGGCTTTACCACATTGCACGTCTCTCCCCCGATCCTTCCTGTCCCCGAGACGCTCCTCCACTCCTCTGATGCCTTCTTTGGGAATTGCTGACTAATGGAAGGAATGATTTCAAAACGTGAAACGTGAATTCTTTAATTGTAAAAAACGAAAAGAGTTTTTTCCGGCCTGGTATGGGAAAAATACCAGCCACCAGGTTCAACTTCCTATGATGTCAGAAGTCAGGCGACAGCCTGTGAATGAATGTGAGAAGTTGTTTGCTATTGCTAGGTGTAATCGTGACTTTTCGCAAGATCACATACCAGAAATCCGAGACACAGGCGCTCCTCTGTGAAGCTCGTATGAGGTTAACTAAATTGAGAAAGACACCCAGATTCCTCAGGCTTCCTTCCAGCGCCAGTGTTTTTATAAGCAAGAGTCTATCTTTGTGTGTATTTTTCCCTCATCAATGGACAATTTGATGTTAGAAATAACAAAAGGCGGCTGAAACTGGCAGCCAAACAGTGCTTAGCGCATCATGAGCGGTGGATTACGAAACCCTTCCACAAATATTGTCCTTTGCCAAAACTGCAAAACACTTTGACACTTTTTCAGTCATATACATATAAAAAAAACAGTTTTAATGTCTATTTGCCTGCTTTTATTTACCTTTCCTGGGTGTCAGCGCAGCTAGCCAGTGTGTGCTCCACCCAGCAAACATTACCTCTTAAAGACCTTCTTTAAAGATGTAGGAGAAGATGACAGATACTGCAGTTTTGCTGCTATGATCATACTAGCTTATTATTGAAGTGTAAAGAACACTACTTTACCCTGAAAACATGTAGTGTTTAGTGCGAACATTAGCGTTATTTTAAGAGCTGTAAATGCAGTGCAGCGGCTATATTTGATTAACTGGGATTAATGGCTTGTGAAACAGTTTAGACAAGTCATTCAAAGACTGTTTAGCTGGATGACCTCTAGCAAAAAGTTGTTTCCACTAAAGCAGAGATGTTTTCACATTCACATTTTTGTGTTGGCTGAAATTCTTCCCTAAACAACCTAGCAACCAAACAAAAGAGCCTAGAAAATGCTGAGCGACATGCTAACAATCACATTAAATCATGAAAGCACCGCAACTGTTTATATTACTTTCCTTTTCACAGTTTCCCCACTATATTATCTGCCTCTGAAACATTAACTAAGTTTTAAACATACGTTTATACTTATAATTGGCCACACGCAGCTGGACACGAATTAAGTGTCTAAACTAATAAGATTAGCAAAAGACAGGCTCTCAGAGAAGACAGCAGAGATATATCAATAAGTGAACGGTTTGTTTTGTATTCATGTAAACAATCAGTGGAACACAAGAACAGCTTATCGTAATCAAATGAATCACCACCACCACGCATGGAAACAATCGAAGAGTGCTTACCAAAGGTTCAGAGCACTTTGGTTGGTTTGAGTTCAAGAAAATGTTGCAATTAATCAGCTAACGAGCATGTCATTTATTTACATGTTTATCTATAGCAGATGCTTTCTTACCAACACAACTTTATATTCTTGGCATGTACAGGACATGCAGATGAGAATACGCAGTTTGTTAAGATATAACACGACCTGAGCAGATGTTTAGCAGTCCTCAGGATTGAACTCTAGAACATTGTAAGGTCATGTTCATGAGGCAAAACGACAAGGCAGAGGAAGACAAAATGCTTTTAGCGATTGGTACTCTGCTTGTCACGGTGATTGATTGGAATGTATATATTCACCTCGAGCCAAAGCATGCTCTTAAGTCAACAAGGCAGTGTCGGTTTCAACAGAATACACCAGTATTGAACCTACAAGCTAAATGTAGCCTGAAGAGGTCAAAGGTCAGGACTTTCCACCAGTCGTAGAGGTGTTGGCTTTCTCTCACATTCCACTTGCAACAAGAGTAGGATGCTTTGTGATTTCTAGACAAAGAAAGCTGTTAGATTCAAAACCAAGAACTTAAAAGGAGGGGAGGTCAGATGTGAGGTTGGGATGCCTTCAAAAAAAATGTTGATAGCTGATAGCTCCCTAATGAAAATTAACCATGGTTTTACTACAAATAAAACCCAAAAACCATGGTTTTGATAGATTAACCATAGTTTAACCATAGTGTTTGTAGCAAAACTGTGGTTATACAATAATCAAATATATGCCAAAACTACACTTTTGCTACAATAAAACCATGGTTAATTTTTGCAAGGGGTATCTTGAGAACTAGAATCTGAGTGTTTATTAGGCGGTCAGAAAATTTAGACACTCATCTTGAAAGCTCTCTGCCAGTTGTGTGAGTTTGGGACTGCCTGTTTGTCCAAACAACAGAGAGCAGGGGTTGATTTTTGGAAAAAGTTGTTATCTTGGCAAATAAATTTACAGTTATGCATCTAGCAGACACTTTTATCCAAAGCGACTTACAAATGAGGACAATAGAATAAATCAAATCAACAAAAGAGCAACGATATGTAGTACCACTAGTGTCAACGAAATTGCTAGCAGAACCTGTAAAAGCTTCTGCTAGGGCACTGTGATTTCCGCGATGTGGAAAACGTGGACAGAATCGCGGAATCCAGTCATAAAAACAAATCAAAACGTGATATGGATTTGTCTCTGTAAATATTAAGCTGCAAAAATACATGCGGCATGTTCTGTGTGTCTTTGTGTGAATGAATGGTGCAGGCACGTGTGTGATGCTCGTGGAATATTTTTAGCTTCTGCCACCTCAAAATATGAGTACATGAACATATAAACAATCTCTAGAACTGCACTGTCACTTCATGAGCCTTTTACCATTTATTTTGAGAAAAAAAAACATTGTCATATACAAACAAAAACTTCAAAGCAACCTGTCAAAATAAAAGTTTAGTTTAACTTGAAGAAACTGTGACAGAAATATATTGCATAAAGTAATGATAGTAGTACTATTTTTTTAAATAAAATAAATTAATTAGAGTTGCTTTTAATTATTAAAATTTAAAGAAACCATTACTATAATGGAATTATTATTATAAACCAAATTATAATGGAACCCAGAAAATTTATAATTTGTTAAAAATAAATCATTAATGTAAAAATAGAAAAATGTATTGTTTTATAGAACAATTTAAATAGAAAAAAATTGGAATCCAGAAAAATTAAAATCGAAAAAAAGAAATTTGGGGAAAAAACTGTGTAAAAATCCTTATGTATTCACAGTGAAAATAAAATGGTTTCGGATTTGGAATCAATTCCAAATAAGTCAAAACCACCCGTGTAAGTGATTGGTTGTCGGGACACCGTTCAAATATACAATTTAGCCACAGAATATTGTCAAGTCAGACTCAAGATCTCTTGCTGCATTGACTTTTAAGTACATTCAGATATATTGCAGCCATAAAAGGATAGTTCACTCACAAAATAAAATTCTGTCATTAATTACTCACCCTCATGTCCAAACCAGTAAGACCCTTGTTCATCTTTGGAACACAAATTAAGATATTTTTGATGAAATCTGAGAACTTTCTGTCCCTGCATAGACGGCAACACAACTGACATATTCAAGGCTCAAAAAGGTAGTAAAGACATTGTTAAAATCAACCTTAATTTTATGAAGTTACGAGAATACTTTTTGTGTGCAAAGAAAACAAAAATAATGTATTTTAAAATATTTCGTCTTCTGTGTCAGTCTTCGACATGCGTTCATGACAGTACCATGACGTATGCATCATGAAATAAAGTTGATATTTTTGTTTTCTTGGCCAAAAAGTATTCGTGTAGCTTCATAAAATTATGGTTAAACCACTGATGTCACATGGACTGTCTATGCAGGGTCAGAAAGCTCTCGGATTTCATCAAACATATCTTAATTTGTGTTCCGAAGATGAACGAAGGTCTTGTGGGTTTGGAACAACATGAGTAATTAATGACAGAATTGTAATTTTTGGGTAAACTATCAATTGATGACTCATTCGAAGCCAAGACTTGTTTTGACTAGTGTCTTTGTCTGCAAGGTGTTTAGAACTGGTATTGAATTATGGAAGACCACCCTTTTGGCAAGAATCTCCAGGGTTGGACATAAATATCCCGGAGATGCTCTGTGGAATGTGAGTTCAGGGCTCACATAATGCTTGAGCATTTCCTTGGAACCATTACATTTACATTTATTCACTTAGCAGATGCTTTTATCCAAAGTGAGTTCACCATCCCTTTCTCCCTTTCTTTTTTTCTTCACGCACGTTGCAAGTGGTGCCCTGACACAAAGATGACCCTGCAGACGAAAGCCTGTCTAAAAATGCCATTCCTCACAGTCACTTATAGACAGATTGGCTTTGGAGTGGTGGTGTGAATATGAGTTGTGTTTGAGAGTGACGACACACTTCCTGAGTGTGAAGAAACTTCCTGCTTTTTTTGGGGGGGCGGGTGGGAATGATACATATGTTCAGCTTTGTAAAGGTGGAGAGAATCCAGATGTTTTCCGTGTAGTCTCTTTTTTTGAATTACTTATGCAAGCAATATACCAGCTGGGTCCTTTCATCCCTCATGGTTTCCCTCGTTATCCTTCACTTCCTCAAAAAGTGCCTAAAATTCATCTGTTCCCTCGAACGCTCCTCAAAACCACAAACCTGCACAATCAACAAGCGTTTTCACTCCGAGCCTCTGGAACAGGCACGTGGAGGACCAACGTGAAACACGAGGCAGGAAGTGAATAAGAGGGGAGATTTTGACTGCACGGTTGTACCAGACACCGTCACCTCTCCCTCGCCCACCTCGAAAAGCACTACGGAGGAATATTAACGGCATGTAAATATTTTGATATCTGGATTCCATGAACGTGAAAAGGTGGTTCTGTCCCAGCTGGCACCTCAGCAACTGAGGAATGTCTGGACTACGAGGGGCTTCCTCCCCCTTGAGAAGTCTCGCTGCTACCGTTTCCATCGCTCACACTTGGACCCATCACTCTTAAATGCAGTCAGATGTGGAAATGGTTTCTCACTTATATGAATGACTGAGTGCGTATGTCTTGGACATACTGGTCTATATGAGCTGACAGACAGCATATACAGTCTCAAAGACCTCTTTGTCAGGTCTTAATCCACACGTCATGCAGTAAAGGTGATGCGATAGAATGAAAGATGACGTCTGTTTACACCTTTAGATTAGTAACCGTGGTTTAATCCTATAAACATCTTAAAAATGTAGTGCTGTAGTGACATATTGCAGAATAGCACAAAACAGTCATTCATGAATTCAAATTTGATTTTAATCCTAAGTGTTTTGTTACATTTGATATATGATTCTTCTCCACTTTAAAACAAGTTATTTAATACAGCATTAAATAAACATTAATAAACATCTGAAAGTATGTTTAAAAAAAAGAGTATAAGAGTACAATTTACCGAAATCCGTATCCCGTTTCATGTATTCACTTAATCAGTGTTTCAACCACAGAATGACGTCAGTATAACATCTTGTAAACAGCATGTCACATAACATCAGGTTTACCTCTGAAAAAAATTTATTTGACCATATACATTAGTCAGCTAGAAAAATTAACTCTAGAGAGGAACATTTTGCTGAAAATATGTACCATATAACATATTTAGGGCTTCAAGCACGTAGTGCTGAAACCCTATTGTAATTGTTAGAATGGTCACGGAGCAGCGATCTCCACGCAAAACTGATCGTGCAGACCAAACCGTAAGTCGTAGAGACTTGAAACTTGAAGGGATTTTAGTACTGGCGTCAACGTGACCAAGGCTTACCCCAATTGGCCTGATGGGGGCGCTACAGTGATCGAAAGTATGAAATCGCTCATAACTCCTAAACCATCAGTCACAGGCTCAAGTGTCTTATGTCGTTGGCCAGCCTCAGATTTGATTTTGACCCTGGCAAAATTTTTTGCAAAACCTACTTTTGTGAACTAGTCCTAGGTTTTTCACCCAATCGGAACCAAACCAGTGCAGAACAATTCTGTGGAGAGTAAATAATAATTATAAAAAAAAAAAAAAAATCAAACTTTCGACTCACTGTCACAAAGGGATGCCACTTTTAGTAAAATGCCTATAACTCCTGAATGAAATGAGTTATCTTCGCCAAACTCAGAACACTTATGTAAGAGCTCAATCTGAGCTTGCAGGACAAAAATCTGACAAGGTTAATGGAGGCCAATCAGAATGAAACTCGCTGGGCCTGTTTGACTCACAGCACCAAAGGTCTGAGGGAAATTTGAAAGAAATCGGTCACTGGGGGTAAAAGATTGTATGTCGCACAGTTTTTCGCACATACGCACAATATTCCTATTATATGATAGAACTCCTCATTCCAGACAACTTTGCCTCTAGAACCACTCCTGTCAATCAAATTGTTTGTTAAATGATTGACAAGATGTAAAAAAAAAACCCTGTCTTTTGCAAACCTAGGTTTTTTGCTCAATCTACCCTTGGGGAAACTATAACGGGGATGTTTAGAAAAGGGGCCTGTCTGAATTTACCCAAAATCCTATAAAGCCTAAAGGAACACTCAAAACTTCACAAACCTGGTGAGCACATGCTCAGGTGATTCTAAACAAGCATGCAAAGTTTTAAGAAGATCGGACCACAGCTGCCACTTTAACAGTCATAAACGTTACAAAACATAATATTTCTATGGTAAATTACCTGTATTTGCAAAAGAAGGTACGTAATGTCTTTTTTTTCATATGTGCTTAAATGCCTTAAAGCACTTGAACCCCGGTAATACCTGCTTGCAGCTATATTAATTATACTTTTTTAATGTTCTTCAATGTTTAATTCTTGTTTGAATAAATCCATCAAGTTTTAATGACAGCCACCATTTAAATGTTTATATTTCAATAAACAAATTGGAGTATAAATATAATTAGGTATTAGTTAGTTTTAACCTTCAATATTATAGTAATGTAATACCAACTGACTCTCATGTATGTTTTACAGCATTAGTTTAGAAACATTTTTCCTTGAAAATGTGTACTGTACCTTATATATATATATATATATATATATATATATATATATATATATATTCAAAATAACTGTCAAATTGTGAAATTTGTGCTAAAACCCAACCCTAGTATTTCATGGTTAAGTGAACTCAATAGGGTCAGTTTTCTTTTGCATCCCTAGGAATTCGTCCAGAACAAAACCTTGGATTTAAAGTCTTGATGGCTCCTGTTGAACTTTATTAGTCAGGTAGATTATAACATTGCCTTCATTGTTGGTCACTGCATGTCGAGTCTTGGACCAGACATTCTTCAAGCATCACAATGCACAAATTGTTCAAGTATTATGTACAGAGAACATTCTCTGTTCCCTACCTAATATTTTATCCCTTAAAGAGTGCTTTATGTAACACTCAACACCTGTATGGCATTTTGATCGGTTAAGCCTACAATGTTTATCTTTTCACTTTTGATTAATTTAAAGCTAGTAAAGGGTTTTATATATAAATATGAGGATTTGTTACAATTCCAGGTGTATTTTCCATCAGTAAGCTCAAATGTACCTGTGCCATCATAGTACACCAACCTCCGAAGTTCTTATGTGGCCAAAACCTGAGACTGATCAAACAGGGCGTCTCTTTGGTATAAAAATATGCAGAGGAAGGTGTCTAGTCTGGTTTCAATAGGCGGAGGTCATGCTATCAGGCAACAGGCGTAGGCTCTTCCTCACATCTGGCTGGATGAGCCCGGCTCACAGCTTTACACCCTCAGCTTCAACACTCAGCTCTTTGGTTTCCTCCAGACTTCCAGTGATTAAGCAAACAGTGACACATCTGACTCAAGAGCCCACTTCAACCTTACCCAACCCATCAGTTTGGACTTTATATAGTAATATTTACATTAAACTCAGTTCTGCTCACTCTGCGTCTAGAGCATTTAGGTCCATGTGAGGCTGCCACATTCCTTTGGCTTCATCCCGTTGGCCAACTTTCTCTCTCATGCTCACACATGCACATTAACACATGCCAAAATTAAATTAGAAGCCGCAGTCTTATGTTTACCGTGGTCAGTTGAAACACGTCCGGTAACCGCCTCCCCGTTAATAGTACAGCGTTGCTGGGTTTACAGATCTAAAACATTCCTTTCAGTTGATATCATGGCAAACAGCCCTCGTGAGGGCACATGTGAGGGTACTTTTTGGAGCTAACAAAGATGCTTTTGAATTTTATAACACTTAATGTTCCTCCAAGCTATAAGTTTCCTGTAGCTTAATGGACTGGATGACAGATTCATGTGTTACTGTAACGAAAGTTCATGAACTCTTCCAAATCTAGGATGACCACCACGGTTGAGAATGTTTAGAGAGATACTGAAGTGAGGTTTTTGGTCAAATTCCAACTTTAGCATTGTCTTACAAACTGTCTGGTCAGCCTTGTCAAATGTGAGTCATGACATATCTGGCTCCTCAGTTTGGTCCTCAGATTCCACTCTGAAGGCACTCTTCTGATTAAACCAGTGACTGGAACAAATCCAGAACTTTTCCTGAGTAATTTATTGCTACTTGAGGAAGTGACCTGATTAAATGATCCATTCTGGGAAAACTGTGGGAATTCCGATAAAGTGCTCTTTTGTTTCTTCCTCCCCAGACTCTTGAAGAACGGGTGGAAGAAATCCGTATAAGACCCATTTCATCCCACCTCAAGCGCGTACCCGTCACAGAAGGCTATGTGGAGATTAAGGAACGGGGGAAATGGAGGCAGATCTGCGATGAGGAGTGGACCCCTTTAAACAGCCGAGTCGTCTGTGGAATGTACGGATTCCCCAAAGAGAAGAACTACAACAACAAAGTCTACAAGTAAGGAAAAGTCCCACTGTTTAGCTTTGTATGACAAACAGCCATGAGTCAAAAATGACAAAATAAGATACATTTTCAGGCTTTTCTGATTAGAATGCCATTATAATGAAGAAAAACAGACAAGACACAAAGCAGACACACACACATAGAGATTTTAGGGTTTCCCCAAAAGTAGCATTAACTTTCTAAAGTTTAAAGTTACCATGCAAACATGCAACAAGAGTTATTTAGTCCTCAGATGTGTGTGAACGCCTCCTCAAGTGAATCATGGCCAGATTGTTTCCCAACATAATTCTTGGCCATTTTCCATCCAGCAGGGAACATTGTGTTTCCCCTTCAACTCTGCTAAGGACATTTTATTGTAAAACTGCCTATAAATTATCATTTTAGGGTGTTTCAACCACATTTGTACATTGAAACACACAAAAGTTCATAGCCAATGTCTATATTTTTGTATACGTTCATAAAAATAAAACATTCCAGGAAATGTTTTTTTTTTTTTTTTTTTCTCAGATGTATTCATGGGTTTATTTCTAAACTAAGCAACGTACTAAAGAAAGTAATGCCTGGTGATATTTAAAGATGAGGTTTGTCCACGTTTGTTTGTTTGCTGGAACATTATACAAAGGTCCAGTTTTTAAGCCACCAGCCACGTGACCTTACTTTTCCTCAGTGGCAGTCTATTTATTTCAAGTCAGGGCCTTTAATTTTACTCATGCCATTGAGAAACACAATTTTGTAATGAGTAGGACATCACAAATGACAGTGCCTTAATATCAGTCAATGTTTCATGTAATGCTATTGAGATATAGCAAGGGAACTTGGGTATTAAGACTTGTATGGCTTAATATGACTTGAATGATGTAGTAGAAAACCCATAAATGATCCACATCATTTAATACATATTTTGGACTATTTGGACATGTTATTTCGAAGACGTGAAATGGTTGCACTCTGTGAGCTACTGGCGCTATCTATTGCTATTTTTACTAAAAAATAAAAAATAGCAATAGATAGCGCCAGTAGCTCACAGAGTGCAACCATTTCACGTCTTCGAAATAACATGGAATAACATGGAAAATAAAATATTGATACGATGACCACAGCTACTGGTGGTGATGGATATAAGCGTAGGCTTAAACCAAATGCCATACCATTGACTTTTCCCCACAAGGAGTCTAAACGACCCCGGATATCAAGTAAAATCCATTCTGAGAAACTCCTTTAATGGCTGCGGCATCCTGACAAGCGTCGACATGTGTACATCCTGCCAGGATGGCATCTAGCGTTTCTTGTTTCTGCTGTTTGTAAGCTCTTTCAGTAGCTGTGGTCTACTAAAAGCCTCAAGGGCATCAGGGCTGAAGTGGAGAGAACAAAGATGAGGGTCTTTAGGAAATTTGATTCATCCGCAGGCATCTTCCCATTCTTTTCTCCTGTTTTTATCGCTAGGAAAGCAGTGAAGACTTACATTGGTTTTCTTTTTGCCCTTCGACTGAAAATTAAAACCAAACCCGCACAAAGTGGCATTGTATCAGTATTTTATTTTCCGAGTTGTTGCGGTAAAAATAGCAACAGGTAGCGCCAGTAGCTCACGGAGTGCAACCGTTTCACATCATTGAAATAATGGTGCCCCCCATAGTCCAAAATATGAATTAAAAATTTACTTTTTTTAAATAATCTAAATATTTTGTAGGTTTTCTACTACATATTTTAGTAAGAGACATCATTTATGTTATATTAAGCCATACAAGTCTTAATACCCGGGATTCCCTTTAACACACTTGTATTGAACACAGAACATGCTGTACTCATTATACGAGCGTTTAATGATTTCCTAATCTGGAGGAAAGGAAAACCTGCATGGTTCACAGATTGTTTGAATCCAGATGTTTGGTGACCCTTGCTGAACTAGGATTTTCTCGGGACTCATGGGAAATGTCCTGTTTTCTTGGATTAGCACAGCATTACTGCCACAGGCAATGTCTGCTCTTTATAGTAATCATAACATGTCCCTCTGAATTATGATTGTGATATCCTCCTAAATATCTGAAATATATATTTAATTTCATAATTAATTATTTTGTCACACAACTGATCATTATCTGTGGCATTTTTGTGGTTTTACAGATCTCTGGCCATGCGTAAGAGAAAGAACTACTGGGCTTTCTCAGTGAACTGCACAGGAAATGAAGCCCACCTGTCCAGCTGTAGGCTGGGCAAATCCTTGGAGCCCAAGAAGAATGGCACATGTGGACGTGGCCTGCCTGTGGTGGTCAGCTGTGTGCCTGGAAGAGCTTTTGCCCCCTCACCCTCCATCGGCTACCGCAAGGCTTACAGACCAGAGGTTGGTAGCGTGGAATTAGCATTAGAGGCCTTACAATTCAAGTAGCTGTAATCACTATCACTACTTAGTCCCAAAATAAAGGGTGACGCTGAAATAAAAATAGTTTCAGCAGCAAAAGAAAAGTCAATGACAGTCTTTAAAAAAAAACACGTTCTAGTTAGCACTGGGCTCACAGACAAACAGACAGGTAATAGAAAATAGTAATTTATGGCATGTACAATCCACAGAGCACGAAGTTAACATTAGCTGACTCATGATTCAAAGGTAATAGCTACTAGTGCTTCTCACTAGTCTCAAAATAGCATTCATACGAATCTAAAGTACGAGCAGCAAAATAAAATGCACTTCTGTTTATCTTTCATAAGGTTTTCCAGTTAGCGTTAGGCTCACACAACTACTTGTTTGTACTGATGAACAAACCAAAATGTTGTACTATTTTATAGTATATTATGGTCTTTAACTTTGTAGAGAACATATCAAATATGGATAATGAGTCACTGCGATGAACAACATTCAGAAAATGAAGTTTGCATTAGCGACCTTATGCTACTAGTGCTGGAATAAAAATAGCTTTTTACACTGTCATCTGCAAGGAAAATTCATTTTGGACTGTCTTCCATCAGCTGTTCCCGGTTAGCACCCGGTTAGTTCACAGAATGCTTGTTTGTACTAATGCGCACGTGCAAATTAGTTTTCTATTTATTCATTCTTAATGTCTGTAGTGGGCTGAATGTTGAACGCTCAGATTACAGTCCCTCTCAGAGTTGATTTGTGGTTGTGGAACATTTGGCGAGTCTGTTTTCCCTCATCTATTGGCCGCTTTTGGATTTCTGGAAAGAATCGTTTCCTCTTCCATTGTTTTCCTGTGGATCATCATGTTCGTTCAGCTTGGATGTGATAGTGACACTTAAAAAGGCATGTAGTCTTGTAAATCACTTTTTTTTCCGAAGAACAGGGGATTACATAATATTCAAACACGGCCCCAGAGATCTAAAGTGAGTGTGTTTATACAAGGGATGGGAAAAAATTCATCCGAAAGTCTGAATCACCTGGATCAGATCCATTTACAGAGAAAAAGCTAGTTTGAACAAACACAGGTCACTGAAGGTATGGGATTGCTTATCCTGCTAATTACTTCTATGTCTAATTTCACAGCAACCCCTGGTTCGTCTGCGGGGAGGTGCAAAAATTGGTGAAGGGAGAGTGGAGGTGCTGAAGAATGGAGTTTGGGGAACCGTTTGTGATGATAACTGGAACCTGAGGG
This sequence comes from Garra rufa, assembly GCF_049309525.1. Taxonomy (NCBI): domain Eukaryota; kingdom Metazoa; phylum Chordata; class Actinopteri; order Cypriniformes; family Cyprinidae; genus Garra; species Garra rufa. The sequence continues at coordinate 24,717,571 of NC_133383.1, forward strand.
CCGCCACCGTCGTGTGTCGAGAGCTGGGTTTTGGGAGCGCCAAGGAGGCTCTTACTGGAGCGAAGTTAGGACAAGGTTGGTTTGATTATACCTCTATTATACCTGTAGTTCTAAACTCATGAATCATGAGAATAAATTTGGGCTGTCACGAGTACTCGATTTAAAAAAAAAAAATCCTCGATTGCATTTTGCCTGTGTCGAGTAATTTTATTACCACAAACAAAAAAAAAAACTCGTAAGAATAATCGACCGATTGCTCGATTACCAAAATAATCATTAGTGAAAGTCCTAAAATGAATCATTCAATAATCAATTCTTTGATTCCAAGGAATCAAGATTCATCTCTATCATGATTTCCAAACAACTATATGTCATACAAGAATCTTAAAGGGATAGTTCACCCGAAAATGAAAATTCTGTCATTATTACTCACCCTCATGTTGCTTCAAACCTGTAAGACCTTTGTTCATCTTTGGAGCACAAAATAAGGTATTTTTGACTAAATCCGAGAGCTTTCTGCATAGACAGCAATGCAACTACCACATTTAAGGCCCAGAAAGGTAGTAAGGACAACAATAAAATTGTCCATGTGACATCAGTGGTTCAACCGTAATGTTATGAAGCTACGAGAATACTTTTTGTGTGCAAAGAAAACAAAAATAATGACTTGAATCCTTGAATGTAGTAGTAACGCTGCTGTCAATGCAGGGTCAAAAAGCTCTCAGATTTCATCAAAAATATCTGAATTTGTGTTTGAGGTTGAACGAAGGTCTAACGTGTTTGGAACGACATGAAGGTGAGTAATCAATGACAGAGTCTTCATTTTTGGATGAACTGTTCCTTTAAGAGGGAAGTTTGAAGAGGGAAATTTGATTAATTCCATTGCCTCGCTTGATTTGTCTTACTAAAAAAACTTGCTGTTAATCGATTCATTTGGATAAATCAAAACTAGATCTGTTCAAAATTAAAATATGAATTTGCATTAATATTTCCAAAAAGTAAATAAACGGCTCTAACTGCAGGTCTATACTGAAAAAATGCTAAATGCAAATAATAAACTCCAACTAACCATATAATAATGCACAGCTTATATTTCACAACTGACTCTCAATTTTTTTATATCTACGTTTTGGAAAGAGATTAATGATGTTTACCTATTCATCAGGAAGCCACAAGCAGTCACACATTGCCCTTTTTGTAAAACAACAGCATCTATGGCAGCCTCTGGCATTCATCATGGTTCATGGATCACTGCCCTTTACTGAAGTGTCTTTGATCAGATGCATGAGAGGCAAAAAATTTTTGAACATTCTTTGGCAAGGAGAACGAAACATCTGTGCTCCAACTGCATGTGCAGATAGTTGCTCCTCAGCTGATATTTGGACAGGTTCTTACAGTAATGGATGTTCAAAATCTATTTTCAAAGGACTTGCAGAAAGATGACATTAACACTTGTCCTTTATTTTCCATGTTCACGTTTCACTGCAATCACACTGCAATTAAGATGATCATTTTGATAGTTAAATAAATATAGGAAACTCTATATAGGTAGAATATATTCAACAGGGAAAACTACATTTCCAGATGAGAACAATGCTTTCTTCTTTCTCCAAGAGGTTTGTTTTAGCACTGAGTCGAACTGGCTGTCAATCTTCAAATTCATTTCAGCCTTTAGCGATGAAAACTACTTTAAATCAGTCTCCAAGCTGTTTTGATTCACATTAAAATGCATTCTTACCCAACAAAGGTCCTTTTCTGGTATTTTAAGCCTTCTCATGTTTTTAAAAGTTGAGAGTAAGATCAACAATTCTTTGCTTATTCTAGTCTAAACAAATACTCTGTCTTACTCTGAAGTTGTCTTCCGATCACGTCAGATGACAGTAATCAAATAAACAAAACATTATAACATCTGTTTGATGTTTTGTTGAATTCCTTTTTGTAGGTCCAATATGTGCCTTTGAGCAAGTCACTTCACACAAGGTTACTTCAGAAATTGGCCATAAATATAATGTGTATTAAATATATTCAGATATTTTTAGGGCTCTAAATATATATTTTTTATTAAAATATGTCTCCATTTTAAGGGTTAACTTAAATTTTAGTAATCAAAAATAAATGTCTAATTGACACTCAAGCAATTTAATAACAATTTATTGTATGTCATCATTTACTTAACATTAAAAGCTAATTATGGATGTGTGTTTTCTCAGGAATGGGTCCGGTCCACATGAATGAGATACAGTGCTCTGGATTTGAGAAATCTCTCACTGACTGTTACTTCAATAATGACGCTCTGGGCTGCAGTCATGAGGAGGACGCTGCCGTACGCTGTAATATACCTGCCATGGGTTTCCAGAAGAGGGTGAGGACTCTTAAACTCTCCTTACATATTCTTTTTAATGTTCTAACAATAGTTAGAATTTCACAAATCTGTAAGATTATAAAGCAGTGGTTACTTTTGACTACAACAGATACGTCTCAGTGGAGGAAGAAACCCATATGAGGGACGTGTGGAGGTTCTGACTGAGAAGAACGGTTCTCTGGTTTGGGGAAGCGTTTGTAGTGAAAACTGGGGGATGATCGAGGCCATGGTGGTGTGCAGACAGCTGGGATTAGGCTTCGCCAGCCACGCGTTTCAGGTAAATCTACTCAACAAATCTGCTCGCTAATCTGATCTGGTGGCTACATTTCCAGACATTCACCAGAAAAGGTCCATTGTCTATTAGCAGTAGTGTTGAGATGTAGACATGGAGATTTCAAGCCAAGCAGATTTCTGTTGGTCAGCATGGATGAATTCACATGACTAACGTGAACCCACTGCAAAATCTGTGCTAGGAAAACACACGCCCTCGAATAAAACTACTAAAGGGTTAGTTCAGCCAAAAATGAAAATTAGCCCATTATTTACTCACCCTCCAGACATCCTAGGTGTATATGACTTCCTTCTTTCAGAGAAATGCAACTGGAGTTATACAAATAATTATTCTTGCACTTTTAAGCTGGCATGGGCGGGTGTTTCTCTTCAACAGTCCGAAACAAGTCCAATAAAGTGCATCCACCCTTAATAAAAAGTGCCTCACATGGCTCTGGGGTTTGAATAAAGGCCTCCTGTGGCGAATCGATGCATTATATCCATATTTAAAACATAATAATCACTTTGATCTAGCTTGCAGCAACTGGTCGTACATGGAAGCCGCTTAGGGCGGATGACTTAAGAACAAAACAAAACAACAGTCACGAATTAGAAGTATAAAAACGGCACATTTTGGAGGATTTCAATATGAGCCAAGAGGAGATTGGTTTTCCTTTGCTAAAGTAAGGAAACTTTGCTTCTGTAAACAAACGTTGGTTTACCCGGAGTGGCTTTTGTTTACAACCAGTTGGCGCATCAATAAACGCATCAATTCGCTACAGGAGACCTTAATTCACTTCCCGGAGCCATGTGAGGCACTTTTTATTATGGATGGATGCACTTTATAGGACTTGTTTTGGATTGTTGAAGAGAAACACCCACCATGCTATTATAAAGCTTGGAAGTGCCAGGATAATTTAAAAAATAACTTTGTTTGCATTTGTCTAAAAGAAAGAAGCAATATACACATTGGATGCCTGGAGAGTGAGTAAATAATGGGCTAATTTTTCTAACTTAACTAACCCTTTAAAATTACCTAGGAAAATTCACCAAACGACAATAAATGTTGGTTTCAACACTCAATCCAGCATATTTGACCTTCTAATGAAGGAACATGTTCAATAGTGCTAAACTATCAATATCCACAATGCATTGTTTTATGAATCATAGGGTCAACATAAGTAATGCGTTTGAGTCTATTTTGGGGTATATGGTGTAGATCTGGGTTTCTCAACTCTGGCCCTCAAGGTCCACTTTCCTGCAGAGTTTAGCTTCAACCCTAATCAAACACAGCTGAACAAGCTAATCAAGGTCTTTAGGATCACTAGAAAGTTACAGGTGAGTTTGATCAAGGTTGGAGCTAAACTCTACAGGAAAGTGGACCTCGAGGGCCAGAGTTGAAAACCCCTGGTGTAAATGAAGGATAGTTAAAAGGGATAGTTCATCTAAAAATGAAAATTAGCCTATGATTTACTCACCCTCAAGCTAGGTGTATATGACTATTCTTTCAGACAAATACAATCGGAATTATATTAAAAAATGTCCTGGCTCTTCCAAGCTTTATAATGGCAGTGAATGGGTGCTGAGATTTTGATGTCCAATAAAGTACATCTATCCATCATACAAAGTAATCCACACGGCTCCAGAGGTTAAAAAGCGCCTTCTAAGGCAAATTGATAGGTTTGTGTTTGAACTATAATCTCTCTGTCATATAAAAATGTGGGAGGATTTTGATATAAGCCAGAAGGAAACTGGCTTTCCTTTACTGCAAACAAAACTTGGTTCTCATGAGACAAGCGTATTCTCACCAGAGTTAATGCTACGTCCTACTTTATATGCTTGAAAGAATGGATATTTGTTTGGATATTTTTTCTTACACGAATGCAACGATTCACTTCACAAGGTCTTTATTAACCCTCCAGAGCTGTTTGGAACACTTTTTATGATAGATGGATGCACTTTATTTTGCTTCGAAATTTCAGCAACCATTCACTGCTATTATAAAGCTTAGAAGAGCCAGGACTTTTTTTTTTTTTTAAATATCTCTGATTGTGTTCGTCTGAAAGAATAAAGTCATATACTAGCATGGCTTGTGGCTGAGTAAATAATTTTTGGGTAAACTGTTCCTTTAATGAAGGCAGATACCATATAGTCAGTGTGGTGTTCCTATTTCATTCACCACAAGTAACGCTATTAAATCCCATTCATTTCCATAATTAATATTCAAATGTGCATGTAAGTTCACACAGACTGTCTAGAGCTGAGACGGCTGGATTAGAGATGGGTATTTAACAGCCCAGTGACAAACTCACGGTGATACAGGCCTGGAAACCATTAATGCATTAGAAACGGTATGGAGGGAATAGCTTGACGGGAGCTTTTATGAGTGGAAATTGGAAAACCCTAAAGTGTTTCTGCAGGCTAATGCCATGATTAAGTGTTATTATGTTGACTGACTGAAATTTGCCACTAGCCGAGGCATATGGCCGCATGTCAAGACATTATGGTGGTAATGGCTTTGACTTTGGGACACAAGCAGTTAGTTCTCGTGTCACTTGCGGTCATTAAAAGTCCCTCCTGAAAAGTTTAGTGTAATGATTTATACAGACTTATGCTAGTGTGCTGTTGGTTTAACTGGTGCCCTGCTTAAAAAAATATTTGTGTTTAACAGCAAATCAGCATATTAGAATGATTTCTGAAGGATCATGTGATCAAGACTGCAGTAATGATGCTGAAAATTCAGCTTTGCATCACAGGAATCAATCATATTTTAAAGTAAATTCAAAACTGTTGTTTTGAATTGTAATAATATTTCAGAATATTACTGTATTTTCGAGCAGATAAATGCAGCCTTAGTTAGCATAAGAAGTCATTTAAAGGTTACATTAATAGGGAAGTTTGTTCACCGACATGCAGTTGGTCACGTTTTCTGTTACCAAGCTCAAAGTGCAAGATACAACTTCCAGATGTCGGAGTGGTCATTAAACATTTTGTCTGACAGTCTGGACCGGTAGGTCTTTCCAGACAGCATGTGTGGAGGGTTTTTTACAATGCTTGAAGGAAACGCATGGAAAGTCTGACAGAATGTGCCCACGGTGGGAGTCCGGCAGGCTTATCTATCAGAGGAGGCTGTGACTCAGCTCTAAGACAAAACACATGGAAAACACACCATAATGCTGGATGGTTACTCATCGTGAACATATGTTTGTGCAGTCAGGAACACTGACAGAGACTTTCCCTGTCTTGTGGGGTACAGCATGTCTTATGTTTCAGACCTCCAAACTTATGCAACAGCTGTAATGAAAAGCAATCTTGAGAGCAGATGCTCAAATCACGTTCGGGAACATTCAGTCGATCTGGAAAACGTGATTAAACGGCCCTCGTTTGGTGAGAAAGTGTAATGACACCTGGACATCCTAGGTTTCCATTAGGCTTATTATAGTTCAAACTAGAACCGTACAAAAACATTTTTTGTAATATGAAACAAAATACAAGGAAATGTGAAGAAACTACATTTTTTGAAGAAAACATTCCAGGATTTTTCTCTATATAGTGGACTTTAATGGTGGCCAACAGGTTAAAGGTCCAAATTGCCGTTTCAATGCAGCTTCAAAGGGCTCTACACGATCCCAGCCAAGGAATAAGTGTCTTCTCTAGCCAAACCATTAGTCATTTTCTTTAAAAAATACTTTTTTAACCACAAATGCTCATTTAGCAGCAGTCTGAGCCGAGAAAAAGCCTTGAATGTTTTCCTCAAAAAACGAATTTCTTTTCGACTGACATATCTTGGATGACATGGGGGTATCAAATCATCAGGAAAATGTTATTCTGGAAGTGAACTTCTCCTTGAATGGAAATGTGATTTAAATGAGAATGTGAATATTTGGTGCGACTCCTAACTTACAGCAATAGTTTCTCATCTGTAATGTGTGTTTGTTATAGGAGACGTGGTACTGGGCTGGAAATGCGAACGCAAACAATGTTGTGATGAGCGGGGTCAGATGCTCAGGAACTGAGATGAGTCTTCCTCAGTGTCTTCATCACGGCGAACACATCACCTGCCCCAAAGGAGGAGGACGCTTCGCCGCTGGAGTCTCCTGCTCTGATAGTGAGACAATCACCCCTTATTGATTAGCATGTCTTAAGAATAGTGATTTAATTCAAGCTTAAAGTAAGAGTGGACTAAAAAGCTGTTCCAAAAATAATTGTAGAAAACAGTTCTTTCTGGTCCTCGAATCTGATTGGCTGAGAGGAGTGTGATATTCTACTGATAATAGAACTCTAACTGTTTCACCGTTTGTACTGCGTCACCACATAGAATAATGCTGCATGTTTCAAGGCGCTTCAGTGGACCTTTAAATAGACAGAGGCCTCAGGTGTTTGTGCTAGTCTCCGCCCCCATCCAATTAGAAGCTGCACTCAGGGGAAAAAAAACAAAGAGAGAAAGAGCAGGGGCTTGTATTACTAATCAAAAATGAAGTTTTAATATATTTATGGTAGGAAATTTACAAAATGTCTTCATGGAACATGATCTTTACTTAATATCTTAATGATTTTTGGCATAAAAGACAAATTGATCATTTTGACCCATACTATGTATTTTTGTCTATTGCTACAAATATACCACTGTTTTTTTTTTTTTGTGGTCCAGGGTCACAAATTATGTTTTAAAATATATTAAAATAGAAAACAGTCATTTCAAAATGAAATAATACTTCACTTTTTTGTTTTACTGTATTTTTGATCAAATAAATTAAGCCTGAAAAACTTCTTTCAGAAACATAAAAAAATTAATTTAAAAAATCTAAAATTATGAGAATTTTGACTTTATTCTCTAAATATTTAGACTTTATTCTCGTTATTTTGACTTTATTTTCTAAATATTTAGACTTTTTTCTTTAAATATTTAGACTTTATTCTTTAAATATTTAGTCTTTATCCTCGTAATTTTGACTTTATTCTTTAAATATTTAGTCTTTATCCTCGTAATTTTGACTTTATTCTTTAAATATTTTGAATTTATTCTCAAGATTTTGACTTTATTCTCAAAATATTTTTTATTTATTTTTTTTAAATATTTTGACTTTATTCTCTAAATATTTTGACTTGAGACTTTATTCTCATAATTTTTACTTTATTCGTTAGATATTTTGACTTTATTCTCTAAATATTTTGACTTTATTCTAATAATTTTTACTTTATTCTTTAAATATTTTGACTTTATTCTCAAAACATTTTGACTTTATTCTCTAAATATTTAGACTTTATTCTCGAAATTTTTTTACTTTATTCTCTTAATATTTTGACTTAATTCTATAAATATTTACTTTATTTTTTAAACTTTTCAACTTTGTCAAAATATTTTGACTATTCTCGTAATTTCGATTTTATTCTCGAAACTCTGTCTTTATTCTTGTAATTTTGACTTTATTCTTGAAACAATTCAACTCATAATTTTGACTTTGTTGAAATATTTCGACCTTATTCTCGTAATTGCGACTTTATTCTCAAAATATTTTGACTTAGATTTCTTAGATTTATTTATTTATTTGTATTTTTTTTTACGTGGCACTAAAATGCTGTCATAGAACCTAAATAGTTTTTCAATTTAAAAAGTTGTATTTAATTAAGCTTCAAATCATATTTGGCTAGAATAATGTTTTTGCTGTGTAGGAGATGACAAAATGTTTTAATTAAACATCAAAAATCTAATTGTTGTTTTATTTTGCTGTGTATTTTGTAATTGAATTTAAGATGTATTATCATGTTTTCTAACCTGACCTGGTTGGAATTTGCTCTGTCTGACCTCTGATCTTATCACTTACAGCGGCTCCTGACCTGGTGCTGAACGCTCCGCTGGTGGAGCAGACCACCTATCTAGAAGACCGGCCCATGTACGCTCTACAGTGCGCCCTAGAGGAGAACTGCCTGTCTAGCACTGCGATAAAAAATGACCACGGTTCCTATCGCCGCCTTTTCCGCTTTTCCTCCCAGATCCACAACGTTGGCCAGGCTGATTTCAGACCCAAAATGGGTTACCACGCCTGGACCTGGCACCAGTGTCACAGGCAAGACCCTAGACCCCTTATTAAACACCATAAAAAACCATATAGAAAGACTTCAAATTTATGATGTTACAAAATCATTTGTGCCAATTATTGTTTTGTTGTCTCTCTGCAGGCATTATCACAGCTTTGAGGTTTTTACCCATTATGATCTGCTGAGTCTGAACGGCTCCAAGGTGGCAGAGGGTCACAAGGCCAGTTTCTGTCTAGAGGACACTCATTGTGACGAAGGTGAGGACTGTTTACAGGATGGTCCAATATCATGAGCATGAGTAATTAATGTCAGAATTTTCATTTTTGGGTGAACTATCCCTGTAAAGTTCCAAGTAATTTTTTTTTAAAGCTGTTTTTTTGTATATTTTTGAAAATGTATTTCACACACACACATTTAAAAGCATTTAAAAATATATTTTGCCTTCCAAATATTTCAATCAAATGTTTACATGTTTTAAAAAAACTTTAATGCATGAAAAACTAACACATTTGAATAAAAATTAGCAAGCAACATGCTTTAATGTTCAAAGAGACACTATAACAATAAATAAATAATTAATAAATCTAATTTTAAACTCTAGTAGGCTAGTAAACATTTGCATTTGCCTAAATGTAGGAAACTGTAACATTGGACATGTGTTTCTTGCCTCTGAAATACATTTTGATATATATTTTGGTATATGAAGGTTAAAACTTATGACAGCATTTTAGTGCCACGTTAAAAAAAAAAAAATCTAAAATTACGAGATTTTTGACTTTATTCTCTAAATATTTTGACTTTATTCTCATAATTTTGACTTTATTCACAAAATATTTCGACTTTATTAGCAGAATATTTCGACTTTATTCTCGTAATTTTGACTTTATTCTCAAAATATTTAGACTATTTTCAAAATATTTTGACTTTATTCTCGTAATTTTGACTTTATTAAACTGTTTTGACTTTATTAAAATGTTTTGACTTTATTCTCATAATTTTGACTTTATTTTTTATCCATTTCGATCGATAATTTTGAATTTGTCAAAATATTTAGACTTTATTCTCAAAACATTTTGACTTTATTCTCGTAATTTTGACTTTATTCTTTAAATATTGTGACTTTATTCTCAAAATATTGACTATTCTCGTAATTTTGACTTTATCCTCGAAACATCTTTATTCTCGTAATTTTTGACTGTTGAATTTAAATTTTATTCTCAAACTATTTAGACTGTATTTTCGTAATATTTCAACTTTATTAGCAAAATATTTTGACTTGGCACTAAAATGCTGTCATAGAACCTAAATAGATTTTCAGTTTAAAAATTAGTTTAATTAAGCTTCACATCATATTTGGCTAGAATAATGTTTTTGCTGTGTAGGAGATGACAATGTTTTAATGAAACCTCAGAAGTCTAATTTGTTGTTTTCTTTGCTCCAGGTATCCAGAAACGGTATCTTTGTGCCAACTTTGGTGAACAGGGCATCACCGTTGGCTGCTCGGACACCTACAGACATGACATTGATTGTCAATGGATCGATATCACTGATGTCAAACCAGGAGATTATATTTTCCAGGTAGCGTTTTAACTGAAGTGAATTTTAGTCTTTTAACTTAAGAATTTCGTCTTTCATTTACAGTCAAACCAAAATTTATTCAGACGACTTCAACATTTCTCACATTATTACAGTTTATTCGCTATAGTTTAGAAAATGGTAATAAAACAGGACAAGAACTCAAAAGTTAAACTGTTATAAATATATAATGGATAATGGACTTTTTTTCTCAGAACTGTAAGACATAAATGCACAATTTTTAGTTATAAAGTCAGAATTGTGGATATAAACGCACAATTACAAGAAATAAAGTCAGAATTGCAAGAAATAAAGTCAGAATTGCAAGATATAAAGTCAGAATTGTGGGATATAAACTCGCAAGTAATAAAGTCCAGTTCTGAGGAGAAAAAAAATGATATATAATTGCGAGCAATTGTATGTTTATATTACAATTCTGAGAAAAACAGTCAAAATTGTGAGAAGTCACAATAACCTTTAATTTTTTATTCAGTGTCAGAAACGGGCCTCCATTTCTTCCGAAAAAAGTAGTGTCCTGCACCCACTAGTTTTTTTTTCTCGATTTGACTATTGTTTCTTGCCGTTCTTTGTGAAATTTACCAACACTTTTTGAGTGAAAGCTTTTTCCACACCAATTTAATCAGGAAATTTAATTTTACTGATATGACTCTGTCACACAGGTCGTAATCAACCCTAACTATGACGTAGCCGAAACAGATTACACCAACAATGTCATGAAGTGCAAGTGCCGTTATGATGGATCCAGGATATGGACGTACCAATGTCAAATAGGTGAGTTGAAAAACAAAAAACAAAAAAAAACTCTACTTAAGTTCTGCCAGGACGGTGTAAAAGCCATTAGAAGTAAATAAAACCTACATAACACTCTACCACTTTCCAGGTGGCTCGCGGAGTTCAGACATGGACGAATACCCTGGAATGAACAACCAGTTGCAGTTCCGATAGGAGGCCGTGAGGAAGGACAAAGACTCTCAGTGGAGGTCGCTGCAGGCTGTCACTCAGACTATTCTCTATCATTGACCACTAGAGAGACTCCAGCACTTCAAAGGCAAAGATCGCATCTTTTTAGGTTGAAGTACGGCATGTTCTTTCACGGTCCTCGCTATATCAAGCTTGCTTTGAAGAGAACTATTTAAATTCTTGAAATGTACTGTACTTGGTGCTTGAAATGCTTTGGTTACAAACTCATGCTGTAATGTTCATACTCAGATCTTTCGTAAGTTTTCAATTATTCCACAATGCCTGCAGTTTTCGAACTCATCCCCACTTGCAACAGTCAGACTCTTTTGTGGTTAATTCAGCAAGCATGTCAAGTAATTTATTATTCTCAGTCAGGGATTATTTTGTCAATTTTATGTATGCAATGTGAAACTGTAAGAATTTGCTGTTTTGTGAAGTATCTACTCTCCGTTTTATGAGGGTATCTATGACCAGTTCAATGGTTTCCAGATATACAATGTGTTTATGACTGAACAGCACATTTGGTCAAACCGTTGCATTGTTTTCTATAATAAAAGCAAATCATATGTGTTAACTGGTGGAGGGTGTTTATGATAACCTGACAAACTATGTTGTAAAATGTGTTGAAACAAAGCAAAAAAAAAAAAACATTTAATCAAAATCTAATAAAAAAAAAAAATAGGTTGAGGTATCAAACAAATTTATGTCAAACATAACTGTATAAAACAGATCTATTATATAAAAGCAGAATTATTCATATTTACACTGCCAGTAATACTATAAAATGTCATTTAGATGCCATTCCAATCCCAACTTACACAAGCTGAACATGAAAAACAACACAAACTTCATATAATGTAAAGCTAAATAAAGTTTAGTTACTTAATTTAATCATTATATTCAACATTATGATCCATTTACAGGAAATCAAATGAGCTAAGGAGCTTATTTGTATTAAATAAGATCTAAGTTAATAAAAAGGATCTTTTTATTAGGGCTTGTTAGTATGGAGAAAACAAACAAGGCTGTTTCCTGCAAGAACAACCAAGTCCTCTGAATGCTTACCAAAACGCACACAGGAAATAATCAAACGCTCGCTTAACATACTATTGGCTTGTTTCCTAAAACACTACATAACTAAGATTAAAACTGGAAACGTGGGAGACCACATATTTCATGTGTTTGAGAATTTCCACATCCTGAGCAGCTAAATAAAGCTTTACAACGTCTCCATAGCATGTCTGGGTGGTTAAGGAGTTCATGTCAAGGACGTGTCGTTTTTGCCAGTATAAGTATTGACTGAAGCACAGTCCAAATGTGTGATGAACTTTTTTTAAATTCAGTTAAAGGTGTTTCTCGTTTCCAAGCACCTTCCTCTCAAGCCTAGCGCTCTGGTCACCATCCTGCGAGCCACAACTGTGTCCGTCCGTGGCCTTTCCTTCACTGGTTGAATGAACTCTGTTTGGAAGACATAACATCAACATAGTTGTTTCAAATTAGTATGCTACTGCCATTATACAGAGCAGTGACATGACATTTGTGAATCTATTAAAGGGATAGTTCACTCAAAAATTAATGTCATTAATTACTCACCCTCATGTTGTTCCAAACCCGCAAGACCTTGGTTCATTTCAGAACACAAATTAAGATGTTTTTGATGAAATCCGAGAGCTTTCTGACCCTGCACTTACCGTGCAATGTGGTAACTGAACACAGTCAAAGTTGAACACTGACACAGAAGAGGAAAAAAATGATTGAACAAAGTTGTTTTTCTTGCACACAAAAAGTATTTTCATAGCTTTGTAACATTATGGTTGAACCACTGATGTCACGCGGACTATTTTAATGATGTCCTGAAATATTCTGATGGGTCGGAAAGCTCTCGGATGTCATCAAAAATATCTTAATTTGTGTCCTGACAGTTAATGAAGGTCTTACGGGTTAATAGTGTACATTAAATAGTGTGTATGTTATTACTTCTCACTTCATTGTTACAGCACTTCACAGTTTTAGAATCCTCACATTTAATATTTTCATTAAAAAAATAAAAACTCTAAAATTAGGAGATTAAAGTCTAATTATAAGAAAAAAGTCAAAATACTGACAGTCAAAATGAAAGGAAAGGATGTGATGTGTGGCCAAGTATGGTGACCCATTTTGTGCTTTGCATTTAGCCCATCCAAGTGTGTGCGTGCGAGCGATTCATTTGGAGCAATGGGCAGCCATTTTGCTTTGGCGCCGGTTTCAAGAATAAAGTCAAAGTGTTTCAAGAATAAAGTCAAAATGTTTCAAGAATAAAGTCAAAGTGTTTCAAGAATAAAGTCAAAGTGTTTCAAGAATAAAGTCAAAATGTTTCGAGAATAAAGTCAAAGTGTTTCAAGAATAAAGTCAAAATGTTTCAAGAATAAAGTCGAAGTGTTTCGAGAATAAAGTCAAAGTGTTTCAAGAATAAAGTCAAAATGTTTCAAGAATAAAGTCAAAGTGTTTCAAGAATAAAGTCAAAGTGTTTCAAGAATAAAGTCAAAGTGTTTCAAGAATAAAGTCAAAATGTTTCGAGAATAAAGTCAAAGTGTTTCAAGAATAAAGTCAAAGTGTTTCAAGAATAAAGTCAAAGTGTTTCAAGAATAAAGTCAAAGTGTTTCAAGAATAAAGTCAAAATGTTTCGAGAATAAAGTCAAAGTGTTTCAAGAATAAAGTCAAAGTGTTTCGAGAATAAAGTCAAAGTGTTTCAAGAATAAAGTCAAAATGTTTCGAGAATAAAGTCGAAGTGTTTCAAGAATAAAGTCAAAGTGTTTCGAGAATAAAGTCAAAGTGTTTCAAGAATAAAGTCAAAATGTTTCAAGAATAAAGTCAAAGTGTTTCAAGAATAAAGTCAAAATGTTTCGAGAATAAAGTCAAAGTGTTTCAAGAATAAAGTCAAAATGTTTCAAGAATAAAGTCAAAGTGTTTCAAGAATAAAGTCAAAATGTTTCAAGAATAAAGTCAAAGTGTTTCAAGAATAAAGTCAAAATGTTTCGAGAATAAAGTCAAAGTGTTTCAAGAATAAAGTCAAAATGTTTCAAGAATAAAGTCAAAGTGTTTCAAGAATAAAGTCAAAATGTTTCGAGAATAAAGTCGAAGTGTTTCAAGAATAAAGTCAAAGTGTTTCGAGAATAAAGTCAAAGTGTTTCAAGAATAAAGTCAAAATGTTTCAAGAATAAAGTCAAAGTGTTTCAAGAATAAAGTCAAAGTGTTTCAAGAATAAAGTCAAAATGTTTCGAGAATAAAGTCAAAGTGTTTCGAGAATAAAGTCAAAGTGTTTCAAGAATAAAGTCAAAATGTTTCAAGAATAAAGTCAAAATGTTTCGAGAATAAAGTCAAAGTGTTTCAAGAATAAAGTCAAAGTGTTTCGAGAATAAAGTCAAAGTGTTTCAAGAATAAAGTCAAAATGTTTCAAGAATAAAGTCAAAGTGTTTCGAGAATAAAGTCAAAGTGTTTCAAGAATAAAGTCAAAGTGTTTCGAGAATAAAGTCAAAATGTTTCAAGAATAAAGTCGAAGTGTTTCAAGAATAAAGTCGAAGTGTTTCGAGAATAAAGTCAAAGTGTTTCGAGAATAAAGTCAAAGTGTTTCGAGAATAAAGTCAAAGTGTTTCAAGAATAAAGTCAAAATGTTTCAAGAATAAAGTCAAAGTGTTTCAAGAATAAAGTCAAAGTGTTTCAAGAATAAAGTCAAAATGTTTCGAGAATAAAGTCAAAGTGTTTCAAGAATAAAGTCAAAATGTTTCAAGAATAAAGTCAAAGTGTTTCGAGAATAAAGTCAAAATGTTTCAAGAATAAAGTCTAAATGTTTCAAGAATAAAGTCAAAGTGTTTCAAGAATAAAGTCAGTGTTTCGAGAATAAAGTCAAAATGTTTCAAGAATAAAGTCGAAGTGTTTCAAGAATAAAGTCAAAGTGTTTCAAGAATAAAGTCAAAGCGTTTCGAGAATAAAGTCAAAGTGTTTCAAGAATAAAGTCAAAGTGTTTCGAGAATAAAGTCAAAGTGTTTCAAGAATAAAGTCAAAGTGTTTCGAGAATAAAGTCAAAGTGTTTCAAGAATAAAGTCAAAATGTTTCAAGAATAAAGTCAAAGTGTTTCAAGAATAAAGTCAAAGTGTTTCAAGAATAAAGTCAAAGTGTTTCAAGAATAAAGTCAAAGTGTTTCAAGAATAAAGTCAAAGTGTTTCAAGAATAAAGTCAAAATGTTTCAAGAATAAAGTCAAAGTGTTTCAAGAATAAAGTCAAAGTGTTTCAAGAATAAAGTCAGTGTTTCGAGAATAAAGTCAAAATGTTTCAAGAATAAAGTCAAAGTGTTTCAAGAATAAAGTCAAAGTGTTTCGAGAATAAAGTCAGTGTTTCAAGAATAAAGTCAAAGTGTTTCAAGAATAAAGTCAAAGTGTTTCAAGAATAAAGTCAAAGTGTTTCAACAATAAAGTCAAAGTGTTTCAACAATAAAGTCAAAGTGTTTCAACAATAAAGTCAAAGTGTTTCGAGAATAAAGTCAAAGTGTTTCAACAATAAAGTCAAAATGTTTCGAGAATAAAGTCAAAGTGTTTCGAGAATAAAGTCAAAATGTTTCAAGAATAAAGTCAGTGTTTCAAGAATAAAGTCAAAGTGTTTCAAGAATAAAGTCAAAGTGTTTCAAGAATAAAGTCAAAGTGTTTCAAGAATAAAGTCAAAGTGTTTCAACAATAAAGTCAAAGTGTTTCAACAATAAAGTCAAAGTGTTTCAACAATAAAGTCAAAGTGTTTCAAGAATAAAGTCAGTGTTTCAAGAATAAAGTCGAAGTGTTTCAAGAATAAAGTCAGTGTTTCGAGAATAAAGTCAAAATGTTTCAAGAATAAAGTCAAAGTGTTTCGAGAATAAAGTCAAAATGTTTCGAGAATAAAGTCAAAGTGTTTCAAGAATAAAGTCAAAGTGTTTCAAGAATAAAGTCAAAGTGTTTCAAGAATAAAGTCAGTGTTTCGAGAATAAAGTCAAAGTGTTTCAAGAATAAAGTCAAAGTGTTTCAAGAATAAAGTCAAAGTGTTTCAAGAATAAAGTCAAAGTGTTTCAAGAATAAAGTCAAAGTGTTTCAAGAATAAAGTCAAAGTGTTTCAAGAATAAAGTCAAAGTGTTTCAAGAATAAAGTCAAAGTGTTTCAAGAATAAAGTCAAAGTGTTTCAACAATAAAGTCAAAGTGTTTCAACAATAAAGTCAAAGTGTTTCAAGAATAAAGTCAAAGTGTTTCAAGAATAAAGTCAAAGTGTTTCAAGAATAAAGTCAAAGTGTTTCAAGAATAAAGTCAAAGTGTTTCAAGAATAAAGTCAAAGTGTTTCAAGAATAAAGTCAAAGTGTTTCAAGAATAAAGTCAAAGTGTTTCAAGAATAAAGTCAGTGTTTCGAGAATAAAGTCAAAGTGTTTCAAGAATAAAGTCAAAGTGTTTCAAGAATAAAGTCAAAGTGTTTCAAGAATAAAGTCAAAGTGTTTCAAGAATAAAGTCAAAGTGTTTCAAGAATAAAGTCAAAGTGTTTCAAGAATAAAGTCAAAGTGTTTCAAGAATAAAGTCAAAGTGTTTCAAGAATAAAGTCAAAGTGTTTCAAGAATAAAGTCAAAGTGTTTCAACAATAAAGTCAAAGTGTTTCAACAATAAAGTCAAAGTGTTTCAAGAATAAAGTCAAAGTGTTTCAAGAATAAAGTCAAAGTGTTTCAAGAATAAAGTCAAAGTGTTTCGAGAATAAAGTCAAAGTGTTTCGAGAATAAAGTCAAAGTGTTTCGAGAATAAAGTCAAAGTGTTTCGAGAATAACGTCAAAATGTTTCAAGAATAACGTCAAAGTGTTTCGAGAATAAAGTCAAAATGTTTCAAGAATAAAGTCAGTGTTTCAAGAATAAAGTCAAAGTGTTTCAAGAATAAAGTCGAAGTGTTTCAAGAATAAAGTCAAAGTGTTTCGAGAATAAAGTCAAAATGTTTCAAGAATAAAGTCAAAATGTTTCAAGAATAAAGTCAAAATGTTTCAAGAATAAAGTCAAAATGTTTCAAGAATAAAATCAAAATATACTGACCAAAATTATAAACGCAACTTTTGTTTTTGCCCCCATTTTTCGGAGCTGAACTCAAAGATCTAAGACGTTTTACATGTACACAAATGGCCTATTTCTCTTAAATATTGTTCACCACTCTGGAGAAATAGGCCATTTGTGTACTGTGATCTGTGTGATCTTTGAGTTCAGCTCATGAAAATGGGGGGAAAAACAAAAGTATTGCGTTTATAATTTTGGTCAGTGTATTTTGAGAATAAAGTCAAAATTACAAGAATGAATTCCTAGCAAGACAAATGTTATAATATTTTGCGAGTATATTATAGTTTATTGCACATGCAAATGGCCCAGATTGAGAGCACCAGGAGATATTCCAAAGTCTCATCTTTCAAAATCTGTCAGTTTTATAATAAAATTACCATAAGAACAAAGCTTTTTGCTATTATTGGGTGGCTGGCACACTACAAATAGGCCTAATAAATGCAATCGAAGATGTAAAAAAAAAATTCCAAGCATACTGTCCCTGCGAGTATAACACATAGTATGATTTCTGCTAATAATCCCATATATATTCAAAAACATTCTGGTGGCCTGGCAACTTCTCCCAGTGCTCCCAATCTGGGCCATTTGCATGCGCAGACTATACTCTCAAAATATTATAACTTTAATTGCTCCGACTTTATTCTCGAAAGATTCCGACTTCGTTCTCGAAACATTACGACTTCATTCTCGAAACACTTTGACTTTATTCTCGTAATTTTAGATTTTTTTTTTTCGTGCCACTCCGTAGCTCTAACACTAATTGGCCTTAAGCAAATCTGTCCCCAAGTCTTCAAATGTGAAACCATCTTTCTCAAAGGCATTTTTTCTATGGATTTTGTACCTGCACGTCTGGTTGCTTTCCATTTTGCTTTCTGGCTTCCCTCTAGCAGTGTGCGAGTCTTCAGTATTGGATGTTTAATGGAGAGTGCCTGTATAGCTGAAGAGAGCCAAAAATGTGTTTGTCAAACATAAAGGATGACCACTCTAAAAAATACTGACAATAAAACCATACCTGCCGACTGACTTGAAAATACACCAAGAGCATGAGTGTTATCCACCCACTTGATCTTCATACCCCCTTCACTGGAAACAGAAGACGACCAGTGTCACTTTATAGATTTGTATTAAAAGTATACTTATTCTGTCACAATATATTGGTTGACCATCAATTTACAATAAGATCACTTTTAATGCAGTCTTCCTCTGATGAGAACGAACATGTAGTAGACCTGTAAGTAGACCTATCCTTGATGCGCACACTCTGGGACAGTGAGGGCATGGAAAGGATGCTGTTGGTGGAGCAGTTGTGGGATATTTCCTGCATTGCCTAGCAGCCATAGCTGTCTCTTGCCGGCAGTGTTCAAATATTCTATAGGCCAGTTTGGTTACTGCATGCCAATTGGCTCTGTCCTTTGCTCTAGATTCCAGCTCTGTCACAGGGAAGTCAACATACTTCAGACTATTTCTAATACAGTCTTTGTAATGTTTTTTTGGATGTCCACGACTCCCGTAACCCTGAGACAAAGTTTCGTAAAGAATCTGCCAAAGGATGTGGGAACTGTCCATTCTTATAACATGTCCTGTCCAGTAAAGGTGGGTCTTCATAATCATGGCTTCAATGCTGACCAGATAGGCTCTGTCTAGAACCTCCAGATCTGTCACTGTCCTGCCATTTGATGCACATGATTGAATTTAGAGACCTCTGATGGAATTGCTCAAGCTGTTTTAAGTGCTTTCTATACAACCAATGTCCAAGTTTCACACCCATAAAGAAGGATCAGTTTTGTGAACTTTCTGGGGCACCCAAACTTTGTGAGAATGATCCACAGTGCTTCTCTATTCACACTGTCAAAGGCCTTTGTAAGCAGATTAAAAAAATGGCATAAATATCCATATGCTGCTCAATGCATTTTTCTTGAATCTGCATAACTGTGAGCCTCTGATATGGACTTTTCTGAGATGAAGATGATCAGTCTGTTGAGGATTCTTGCAAGAATCTTCCCAGCAACTGACAGAAGTGAGATACCTTTGTAGTTGCCAGTCAGCCTTGCTGCCCTTTTTCTTAAAGATGGATACCACTATGGCAACCTTAAATTCTTGTGGCATTATTTCCTCATCCCATCTGTTGGCGATGATGCTGTGGAATACGCAGAGCATCTCTGAGCTTGCCATTTTAAAAGGGCTCAGCACGCCGGACCTCTGTGTTATGGATTCCAGTGCCAAAGGAGAAACTGCTGAGGGCCTATTAAGCATGTCAGAGACATTTTTCCTCCATTGATTGCTAATACTTGTCTTATCTTTCAGTTGGGTGTTGCCATCAGTAAAAGGCATTGGTGTTATTGGTGTCTTGATGGACCTTAGTGTGTCTTCAATGTGCTGAAGAATATCTTGGAATTGTTGAAATCTGCAAACCATTGAACCTCTTCAGCCTTGAGGTCCCACCAGCTGTCCTACATTACAGGCAGCTCTTTCTGAATCTTTCTTTGTAGATTTGTAAAGCTATCTTTCTTTGGTACAGAGGTCATTTTGCCATTGAACACATGCCTTACTTTTTTCCTCCAGCAGCCTCCTGATCTCATCATTGTTCTCATCAAACCAGTCTTGGTGGACTCACTTCTTGGAGCCAAGGGTTTCTTTTGCTGACTTGCTCACCATCTGCTTAAACTGGTTTCACTTCTTAGTTTTTGGTGGCCATGAGCAGCCAAAACTTTATTAAGGTGTTGTTGGTCCTGTTTTTGTACAATGGGATTTTTTAGCTTGGTAAGGTTATACCTAGCTATATTTAGCTTAGGCTTCTTCCGATGGGAAGGCACAATGTGCAATTTGAGTGAAGGCCTAATCAATTTGTGGTTTGTCCAACGTTCAGCTCCTCGCATGACCCTGGTGATTTGGACATCACGTACATCCCGTCTTCGCACAAGGACATAATCAATAATATACTTATTCTGTCACAATATAGAGGTGACATATTACCTATAGTCAGCAAAGGCATCAAGGAGGTCATCCGTTTTAAACATGGCAGGAAAGTCGTAGATCTCAATGACGTGGCTGAACTCCTGCGGGTCAAGCCAGATGTTTGCATAAGCAGGAAAATCACTGCAGGTGTCGAGTATGGTAATGTCCCGGTGTTTGAGTTGCGCTTTGATCTAAAGACCAGAAAGAATGAATGACAATGTGTGAGAACAAACAGAATGAAGATTATGGCAAATATGGTAAGAGATACATTTGTTCTCATTTCATCTAAACTTGTGTGTGAGACCCATGAAGCTACAATACCTCAGAGATCAAACCTTCATCAACATTTTTCTGTTGGATTGTGGCATTACTGGAAAGTAGCGTGCTGTTGGCAAAATCTTCATCTGTTTCATCATCTAGTGTCAAATTTGTGAAGAAAGACACAGTCTGTTCCCAAGCTGCAGGCCACGGTGATGGACCCGACCTTGAAAGCTGCACAAACTCCTCATCGCCCATTGACTGGCCAGTGCTGTCCACCTCTGGCTTCTGACTGGTTATAAGAGGATCCTTAGTAATGTCAGAGTGAGATTCCACAGATGATTCCTTGAGATTTGGCTGTTCCAGGTCTATCTTATGTCTCATAGCACGCGGAGCATAGATAACCTTGTCTGGCCGTCTGGCTCTCCGTCTGTTGTTGACACTGGTCTCCAGTGAGCGTGCGTGGCTGTTGTTCTCAATTTCTCTCTCCCGACTGCGCGCTCGCCCATGAAAACTGGCCTCCGCATCTCTTTGGTCGTCTTCTGGCAACCTATCAGATGTACAACACAGCACTGAATAGATTACTTGCAAATAGTAATCCTTTACTGATTAGTTTCAGATTACTTTTATTTATCACATTGCTTTAAATAGGATATTCTTGTACCAATAGTATGTTATCATGTAATCAATAAAAAAGTAGCTGTAGTCTAGGGGTGCACCGATCCGATATTAGGATCGGATATCGGGCCCGATATTGAAAAAATAGCTGGATCGGGGATCGGAAGAATTAACAGTTTTTTGCAAATCAATGCCATTAATAAACGAGCGAGAGGAAAACAGATCTACGCGCCAGCAAACGGAAACCGCGATCTCATTTCAAACCTTCTCTGCACGCAATACAAGCCCTCGTGCGCGCATGATCTTTCCCACATCCTTGCGCTAGATCTTCTCTCACCTGCTCGGGCGAACACTTTTATTTTTGTCAGTCGTGGGGCAGGACTTGCTGGTTTAATAGTAATCTCAAACGCCATTGGTTACCTACTCTATTCCAGGAGTCAGTCACGTTAATATAGCCTTAAAATCTTAATGTTGCATGAAATTTAAAATATAACCTTTAACCATGACAATAACCGTAGAAAAGTGTCATTACAACCTATAAAAAGGGTTTATGTCTTGGGTTTATGGGTTATTAGTTAATTTTAGAAATTAATACAATATTAAATCATTATGTTAACAATATGCCATGCTGTCTATGCGAGCCTGTGCACGATGTAGACAGCATTCAAAATAAGTTAATCATGAATAAATATTACATAAAAGTACATCAAATAAAATAAGCCTACAATAAACATTTTATGCATCCCACAGTCTTGTAAGTCCATTAACTGACCCTCTTTTTCTGTAATATTTGTATCATTCGTTTATATTCGTTATTTTTCCTTCATTTCGATCTCTTTACTTAAAGTTTTGAATGTAAATGATACTGTAAATGATCGACATGCCAGTAAAGTTTTAATTATGCTATATGACTGGGATTTTTACTGGAATGCAGTTTAAAGGTTGAATTTCGCATATTCTATTTTATTTCGTCTAATTAATAACTAACCTATAAATATGGTGTTTTATTGAAGAGTGAATTATTCACGTTTCATTTGTAAATAATTTATCGTCACACACTGGCATAAATACAATCACAAAGTCCAAACTTTATCGGCATAAATATTTTATTTTGAGCTTAGAAATTATTATATTAATTATTATAGAAATTAATACATTATTAAATGATTATATTAACAACAGGGGATGCTGTCTATGTGAATGCTGTCTGTGCCCGATGTAGACAGCATTCGAAAGAAATTTATCATTAATAAATATTACCTAAATTATATCAATAATTATATAA
>NC_133383.1:24740490-24765423 GCF_049309525.1 Garra rufa
CATGCCCCTCAGTATTGCTGCAGTTTAATAATCAGTTCATAAATATTCATATATTTTAAATTTATTTTATTATATGCATCAATTAATATGGACCAGTGTTATTTTTTATGAAATACAATTTAATTTTTTCTATTTAATATTATTATTATTATTATTATTATTTAATGATAATCCATGCCCCTCTAGTGTTGCTGAAGTTTAATTATCAGTTCTTAAATATTCATATTTTTTATTTACTTCATTATATGCATTAAATTAATCTTGACCAGAGTTTTTGTATAATTTATATACTATAAGTTTTTGTTTATATATACATATTTTAAAAAAATGATATTTTAAAAAAATAAAAAATGTTATTAATATACAGTTCATGTTTTAGCTCATTTAGTTAATGATAATAACACTGATTTTATTGAGGATGTTATTTAAAACATTAATTCAGCAAAATTAAAATAATATTATTTATATTTTTTTCTACAAAAATTATTAAATATTGGTGTTGTGATATAGCGCGCAGGTGTTTTATAATTGAACATATCGACTGCAATTTAATGAACAAAGTGACCAAAACTATTATATCAAATACCCCAAAACACAACTCCTCAATCATTTCCTACAGAGGCTTCTTTATAGTGTTCTGCAACTGTATTTGTATTTCACCAATGCAATATCAGGGGAACAGAAAGCATGTTTAACTCATAGGACTGCTGTATAAAATATCAGGAAAATATCTGATTTCAGCCAGTTATGAGTGGAGACATTCATAAATCTCTGAATGACCCTCATTTATACATGCAGCCTCTAAGATTCTTACAACAGGTGGTCTCACTGGAGGGATACGTGGACTGCTACCACCAAAGATACATCTTGTGTGGAGAAATGATGGGTAAACACATCATGATGACAGATTTTAGTGCAATTAAATCATGTTAGTGATGATGGGTTTGGCATCCCATGATAGCATGTCTGTTTTCATTCAACTGCCACTTCATTATGAACATTGTGAAATAATTGTGTGGTAATGAAAGCCAGTACACAGCTGCAGTAATGTGAGTGAGGAAATGCCCACATTGGTGTTTGTAATGCTTGAAGTTAGTACTTGGGTAGAAGCTGCTCTCAAATCAGTGTGAAAAGCAAACGAGATGCAGCGCA
This sequence comes from Garra rufa, assembly GCF_049309525.1. NCBI lineage: Eukaryota > Metazoa > Chordata > Actinopteri > Cypriniformes > Cyprinidae > Garra > Garra rufa. The sequence goes on from NC_133383.1 coordinate 24,741,643, forward strand.
GGGCATCTAGCAAGCGTCTGCATCCCAGTCCTGGAAACCCAGCCAAAAGTCGCAGATGCTTCATTATAAATTCTAAATAATGTGTCTTTGTAGCAGAGAAGCCATCCGGCTTGCTTTGACCGACTTGACAAACACTGTTATAAATCAGGCTGTTGAGCTTTTGGTGAATTAGATCAGACATTTTACAGATGCACCACTGATACAGTCCATGTACAGCCATTTTCACTTACGTTTTATTGGTCTGTTACACAAGAGCTTTTAAACCTGAAACCTCTTTAACAAATGCAGCTGTTCACATGCCATTTTTGCCAACTCAAAAATGTTCACCCAAAAATGAAAGTTCACGTACCCTCAGGTCAGTTTCCTCTTTATCAGAACAGATTTGGAGAGATTTAGCATTACATCACTTGCTTACCAATGGATCCTCTGCAGTGAATGGGTGCCGTCAGAATGAGAGTCCAAACAGCTGATAAAAACATTACAATTATCCACAAGTTATCCACACCACTCCAGTCTATCAGAAGAAACAAATCTTTTGGTAAGATCACCGTTTTCTGTTAAAATATGAGTCCTCTATTCATAACATTGTATAATATCGATAATATTCTTGTGTAATTATGATTGGGAGATGTAAACTATGTGAAAATGGTCAACCTTGGGTATATACATGTAAGCAATTATGAGCTAAATTCAATGAGAAGGAGGCCAAAAATGTTTGAAAGATTTGTGAATTTGGACATTCTTTGAGAGACATACAACTCAACCAGAGATCCCCAGCTCAAATTTTTGATCTTGCTAATATTTTTCCAGAAGAAAGATATCATGGATGTATATTTATTGAGTAATCCAATATTTTGTAGAGGGGGGGTCAAAATTACAATTTTCACCTGTGATTCAGAGCCAAATTACAGGGGGGTAAAATGATTTGAGAAAGATGGCAGCATCATAATAATTTTTTTCCAAAGAGATTGGTAGATCTGTTAGTAAAATCTGCTGACTTTAGCTATCTTTGTTGCATTATGTGCTAATGGTGATCATTCAAAAATGGCGAAACAGCACTTTTCAAGTTTTTTCTCCAAGGTTTGCATGCCTGTAACTCAAGGAGTATTAAATATATCTTAATGCCCTTTTAGATATTGGGTCTTAACAAACTTTCCTTTTGGCTTATTTATTTCTAATGCCCTATATGATTCGGTTCCAGAGATATTGGAATTTCAATATGGCTCCAGGAGTAAATCATTAAAATCATTTTCATTGGTTAAAACCAAATGTGGGTCACTTTGCAAAAATATGATGATGCTTCTTTTTTTAAAGAGGAATGTCTGAAGAACAAATAATGTTGAAACTAGAAATGTATCTCGTTTCCTTCTGTCAAAACAACAGCATTGAACATACCTGTCTGAGTTCCATAAATATTTTTAAGTTTGTGTGCCTATAACTCAAGTAGTATTAAAGATATCACACTATGATTTTAGATGAATAAACTTTTACTTTTGGAAACTCAATTTTCAAGGCTCTACATTGGTCAGTCCCAGAGATATGGGGATCTCAATGAGGCTCCATGTCCAGATTGTTGAATATTACCCATTTTCAGTGGTTGAAAACCACATGTTGATCACTTTGTATATAGCTGATACTTATTTGATTTAAAGAACAATGTCTGAAGAAGCAATAATGTTGAAATTAGAATTGTATCTGGTTTCTCTCTATTAAAACAACTGCAGAGAACCTTTCTGAGTGATAAAAGTGCACTGAAATGGTCAGTTGAGGCACATTACCTTGCTCTCTGTAGTCTATTCATAAGATTCTGTATTTAAACCAGTTTCAGGTATATTTGGAAGAAGGGATATTCCTGGATACTCCTTTAACTTTGTTCAAATGTACACATTTTTAGTGGTCAAAAACAAAAGATTTGCAAAAAGATGACACTTCTTGTCTTTTAAAGAGGAATGTCTGAAGAACAAATAATAACTAGAAATATATCTTGTTTCCTTCTGTCAAAACAACAACATTGAACACACCTGTCTGAGTGCCATAAATATTCTTTTTCCAAAGTTTGTGTGTCTATAACTCAAGAAATACTAAAGATACTGCAATATGATTTTAGATTAAAGATCTTAATGAACTTTTCTTTTGGAATCCTAATTTTCAAGGCCTTACATCATTCAGTCCCAGAGATAATGGGGATCTCAATGAGGCTACATGTCCATATTGTTGAATATTACCTATTTTTAGTGGTTGATCACTTTGTATACAGCTGATACTTATTTGATTCAAAGCACAATGTCTGTAGAAGAAATGATGTTGAAATTAGAATTGTATCTTGTTTCCCTCTTTTAAAACAATTACATAGAACATACCTGTCTGAGTGCTAAAAGTGCACCGAAACAGTCAAGTTGAGGCACTTTACCTTGCTCTGTAGTCTAAAGCTACCAAGAGTTTAAACAAGCAGTATTGCAGACCAAAAGATGTAGGGCCTGGAAACATTAGATTCCAAAAGAAAGGTTTATTAAGAACTAGAATCTAAAATCATATTGATATATTTAGTACTTCTTGAGGCATGCAAACTTTGGAAAAATAGACAGGTACAATGTTTTGACAGAAGGAAATGAGACACATTTCTAGTTTCAACATTATTGGTTCTTCAGACATTCCTCTTTAAAAGAAAATAAGTATCATTTATGCAAAGTGACCCACATTTGGTTTTTGACCACTAAAAATGTGTACATTTTAACAATTCACTCCTGAAGCCATATTAAAAAATGCCAATATCTCTGGAATCAAACCATATAGGGACTTAAAGGGTTAAAATGGTTAAAAATATCTAAAAGGGCATTAAGATATCTGTAATACTTCTTGAGTTACAGCCATGCAAACTTTGGAGAAAAACGTGAAAAGTGCTGTTTCCCTATTTTTGAATGGTCACCATTGGCATATAATGCAACAAAGATGGCTAAAGTCAACGGTTTGTACTAACAGACCTACCACTATCTGAAGTCAGTTTTATCCCCTGTAATTTGACTCTGAATCTCTGGCTTTCATCACTATATAAGTTTTTGAAATTTGGTTGATTTGACACGGAATGACCCAATACTAATACTACCTGGTTGTGGTAGACACACTAAACACATCATATGTAAAATGTAATAAAGTTTAAATACACTACTTATTCAACTTAAACATCAATTGCTGTCACTGTCACTATGTATGCTAAAGATGTCCAGAAAACCTGACAACAGTGTGGACACCTTTATAACAGATTGAACATTTTGACCTAAAATCAGCCATTACACTACAAGTCCGAGGAAAAACATGCTAACACAGAAGGTCAGGTTTTCTGACTCAACAGGTTGGACACCAACAGAGTGGACATTGACCTAAAATCAGTCACTACATTAACTGGGTGGACATGTTGAAGTTGACCACATCAGATAGCAAAGATAAAATAAATAGACTAATAAATAAACAAACAAACAATGAACAAAACAGAGGCTCTCACACACCTTCCCCAGTTTTTTCCTTCCAAGAAAATGATGTCAGATGTCTGATATGATGTAATTTTCCTTTTCCAGCTTTCTTTTAAAGGGCCAGTAGTCGAATATAACAGGGTGGACCTTTATATATAAACCTTTATTTCTTTATTTTTTAATTTAAAACTTGAAATATACAGTCATATCCATACATATTTCAACACTGACACAATTTGTATTATTTTGGCTGTTGACCCAAACATATTAAAGCTACAGTTATATAATGAATATGAACTTAAAGTGCACACTCTGAGCTTTAATTTAAGGATATCCTTCCCAAAGGGACCATATGTAATCGGACAGTTCAAAAATCTCAAAAGCTGTTTCATAGACAGTTGTGGGCTATTCCTTCATTTTTTTCTACATCCGTTAAGCAGGTAAAAGGTTTGGAGTTGGTTCTAACCCACATCATGCAGTCAAAGGAGCTCTGCATGCAAGTGAAACAGCCTATTGTTAAGCTTTAAAAACAAAAACAATCCATTAGAGAGACAGCAGGAACATTGGGAGCGGCCAAATCAACAGTTTGGTACATTCTAAAAAAATAAAGAACAAACTGGTGAGCTCAGCAACATGAAAAGGCCTGAACTTTCCCAGAGGACAACTTCCATGGTAAAGAAAAAACATTTCACAACATCCAGTCAAGTAAAGAACACTCTCCAGGAGGCAGGCATGTCACCGTCAAAGTCTTCAATCAAGAGAAAACTTCATGAGAGCAAATAGGAGTTCACCATAAGGTGCTAACAAGGCCAGATTAGACTTTGCCACAAAACATCTAAATAAGACAGACCACTTCTGGCAAAGCATTCTATGGATGGCTGAAATTAAGATCAACTTCTACCAGAAAGATGGAAAGAAAAAAGTATGGAGAAGGCTTGGAACAGCTCATGATCCAAAGCCTACAACATCATCTGTGAAGCATTGTGGAGCAGTGTTATAGCATGAGCATGCATTGCTTCCATGGCACTGGGTTACTAGTGTTTAGTGATGATGTGACAGAGGACAGAAGCAGCCGGAAAAATTCTGAAGTGTATAGGGATATACTGTCTGCCCAGATTTAGCCAAAGTTGATTGGGCAGGGCTTCATAGTACAAATGGATGATGGCCCAAAACAGAAGGTAAAGAGTGGAATATTCTGCAACGGCCAAGTCAATCTCCTGATTTCAACCTGATTGAGCATGCATTCCACTTGCTAAAGAGAAAAATAAAGCTAGAAAGACCCACAAACAAACAACTGAAGTCAGCTAGAGTAAAGGCCTGGCAAAGCACCACAAAGGAGGAAACCCAGTCTCTGGTGATGTCCATGAGTTCCAGACTTAATGCAGTCATTGCCTGCAAAAGATTCTCAACAGAATATTTAAAATGAGCCTTTTATTTATGAGTATATTTATTTATCCAATTACACTTGGGTGCATGAAAATGGAACTGTGTATAAAATGGTTGTAATTCCTAATATGATATGTTATATTTTGTTCAACCCCTTTGAATTAAAGCTTAAAGTCTGTGCTTCAATTATACAAAGATGAAATTGTGAAAATTATGTCAGTGTCCAAATATATGGACCTGACTGTATATACATTAAAGAAAACTATTACAGATATACCAAAACAAGGTGAAACAGGTAAAAAAGCACTCATATTAAGTGTATTCAACATCAAAATAGAAGACACAGGCCTGGGGACATAGGAAAATGGTGATATTTGGTGGTTTAAAATGCTGATATATGTATATATAATTAAAAAAAATACTTCAATATGCTTAAAGCTCAGAAGTTGTTATCAAAAACAACTTTAGAATTGATACTGTTGAAAATGTTAAGGTAATAATATCATGTTTTATCACTAAATCCCAGGAATGCCCCAGAAAAAACTTATTCTGTAAATGTCATATAATTTATATTTTAATATAATCATATAGTGCATATTAGTGCTAAAATGTTTTATACTAACTAATGGACAGATGCCAAGTTAGATGAGAGAGTCATAGGAGACAGATAAAAAAAATACATGAATTTTATTTTTCTTCTTTATTTTTAGAAAAAATATAACAATATAAACAAATATAAAAGATATATAACAAAGATGTGGTTGATGTAAGCATATTTTATTTAATCTATTTATTTGAGTTAATACAGTTAATATAAACTATATATTTAGTTTATATTATTTAGTATTTAGTTAATATAAAATAATTTCATAGTGTGTTTAGAGTGTGATTCTGTATTTATTAATTTAGTTTTGTTTGAAGAACCACTGAGGTCGTCCGTGAACTACTAAAGATCCGATTCAAAGAATTATTCATTCGCGAATTGCGCATAAAAGATTTTCTTTTCTTTATATCTGATACTGGTATTAAGAGGGTGATCTATGGACTCATAATTATAGTTTATTACCAAAAATATATTGCATTAAAACGTAATTGTTGTAAAATTCAGTTTAAATCTGCTTTTTAATCTAAACTTTATATGATCAATTTAGTAGGTACAAGGGGTTAATGAATTATTTCTCCTTGCATGAAAAAGAAAGGGAAAAAAATGACAAGCACATTGAGCAATCTTCGCGTAATGCCAATCCGGTTGCACTACTATTGGTTGTTTCACTTTTCAAGCGCGTGCATTTACTCTGGCGCGGCGCAACAGAACGACAGCGCGCAATACTCTCATTTCAGGACTGTGGAGAACGACGACGCCAAAGAAACCTAGTTAGTGCGGTACTAATGCAAAAACATACTTTTGAAGTCTCAACAGTGCGACGCACTTGGATATAGCTGTTATCGACGCATTTTTTTCCTTCGTGCCATGAAGAACCTTCTCCTCAAGCTGTGGCTCTTCATCGCTCCATCTGTCTTCCTCGCTGCCGAATATGAGTACTACACCTGGAAACCGGACACTTGGGGGGACAGTTACGGCAAAAGCCCACAGTGCATGGAAATTCCCGAGGACCTGAGGTTGTGTTTTAATGTGGGCTACAACCAGATGCTGCTTCCCAATTTGCTGGAGCATGAAACCATAGCGGAGGTGAAGCAGCAAGCGGGCAGCTGGGTTCCTCTGGTGCACAAAGCCTGTCACCCCGGCACGCAAGTGTTCCTCTGCTCGCTCTTCGCCCCCGTGTGCCTCGAAAGACCCACATATCCGTGCCGCTGGCTCTGCGAGGCTGTCCGGGACAGTTGTACCCCTATTATGGAGGCGTTTGGCTTCCCTTGGCCTGAAATGCTCAGCTGTGACAAGTTTCCCCTGGGCGACGTGTGCATTTCCATGAACACCACCAGCAGCAATGATACGGACATGATATCTCCAGGTGTGTCTTATAGCTGACTGAATTTCCCATTAGCTTATTTATCTTAATTTTTATGTTGCTGACGAATATAAATTGTACCTATCTCTAGCTTATCTAAAATATAATATAGTTTGTATGTGGTTTCTTCGCATACTGTTTTCATACTGTGAGTTTAGTTTACGGTTTGCTTCTGTTATTTAAAAATGTAAAAAGTTAAAGTTAGATTCAAAAGGTGTGTCTGAAGTTTTGACTTGTAGTGTATTATGGTTTGATAAAGCTGATAGTTCGTTAAGATACGTTTATGATGCATTACAAACAAATAAACAAGTGTTATTTATAAGTATTTTGTTCTTCCTTAACATTACAGTGTTCTTCAGTCATCTTCATTCTCATCGAATCTTAAACTGTAAAAAAAACAACAACTGGAAATTACAGTGAAAGGTTAAATGGAGGGATAAGATGCTGTTTGACGAACATAACAACTAAACACATAAATATAGAATCAAAATAATACATTAATGACGACTATGATGATGCTGATAAATATTATTATTGAATGTACTAAGGTTTTTGGTTTTAATGTAATTCAACAGTTACACTTCAATCAATTTGTAATTTGTAATGCTTACATTTCAAGTTGACAAGCAAGCGTTATTAAATTTATATGGCAGGATATTTGGATTAAATCTTTTTTTCTTTCTTTTTTCTTTAGGTGTCCCTTCTGTGTGTCCGCCATGTGACAATGAGATGAACATAGATGCAATTCTGGACCACATGTGTGCTAGTGAATTCGGTAAATGCATTTTGTAATGCAATATTGTTGTGTTATATTTAAAAAAAGTCACCATGGACAAAAGTTGTTTAGATTGGATCTAAGTATTTAGTTTAAATGCGACCCTAGACCACGAAACCAGTCACAAGAGTCAATATTTTGAAACTGAGATTTATACATCATCTGAAAGCTGAATAAATAAGCTTTCACTGATGTATGGTTTGTTAGGATAGGACAATATTTGACCGAGAGACAGCTATTTGAAAATCTGGAATCTGAGGGTGCAAATCTAAATATTGAGAAAATTGCCATAAAAGTTTTTTTTAAATGAAGTTTATAGCAATGTATAGTACTAATCAAAAATTTAGTTTGAATATATTTATAGTAGAAATTTTACTAAATATCTTCATGGAGCATGATTTTACTATACCAATGCTTTTTGGCATAAAAGAAAAATCGATAATTTTCACCCATTCAGTGTATTTCTGGTTAATGCTACAATTATACCCATGCTTTGTGTTTCAGGGTCACAAATATGTTATCAAATTCAAGATAAATGAAGAACACATAAATGGTAGCCTCAATTAGTAAGATTTTCCAGTTTAGTTGCTAATTAAGATATTAATTTATTGTGTTTGACTATTAAAAACACCGTATTTTGTCTGTACCGTCGTGCGGAAAATGCAAAACTGGCAGATTTTTTTCCTGACAACTATCAACTTGCTGATCTTACAGTACAAAGTCGAAACAGACGCCAAAGTCAAACCCTACTGAAAATGAGCTCTCATATACACTATTATCAAAATCTGTCTAAAACGTATTGAAACGCACCACAGATGTGAAGGGTTTTGGCATAGATCTTTTCTGAACATAACAAGCACTGAACAGCAAATCTTGTTCCAAACACTTTTCGGCATGCTGCTACTAACGCAAGGGATTTCAGAATGCTTCATTTATTGGCCAGCGCTTAATGACTTCAAGAGAACAAAATCTGATCGGCTGATTCCCGTCATTGTGATTCCGCTCAGGCCCAGGTTTTTAGCCCACACATTTGTTTCCAATAATATTGTTGCCTGAAAAAAATATTTCTTGCATTGCTTTCCGGATTTGCACTTTTTAAATCTATTTCTCTCTTGAGACAGTAAGAATGGTGTAGTGCTGCTTAAACATAACAACATGTGCGACCACAGTACAGATAAACACTATAGAGTATTGTGTGTCCAATATTGTTTACCACTGAATAGGTCTTTTTTGTTGTTTCTTTCCATTGTTTTGTTTTTAAAACCTTATCATTTATTATATGATTTCAAAGGCAAATGGAGATATTTGGATTTATTAAAAGCAGAGCTACTTCTTCCATTGCAAATGCTGCTTCTAAGAAGCAGTGATGTGGTCACAATCCAGAAGGTTCTGAGATGTTGTCAAAGACAGGAAGCTTGCCGTTTGCAAGAATTTCATGGGACCGTTTATTTTAATTTTTATGGATGACTGTCTCAAGCTATGTGTAACAATGTAAAATGTAAAAAAAAACGAAAATGTCCAATTATTCCCTTTAACTGGTTGATATTTCTACCTAATCTGAGCTTAAAAAATTACTTCTGTTGTTGTAACCCTATTAAGTCATGTTAATTCAGTCATATAAAAAACATATACACTACCAGTGTAGTTTTTGAACAGTAAGATTTTTAATGTTTTTTAAGAAGTCAGTACATCAAAAACGGTAAAATTCTGAAATATTTTTACTGTTTAAAATAATTGTTTTCCATTTGAATATACCTTAGAATGTAATTTATTCCTGTGATTTCAAAGCTGAATTTTTAGCAGCATTACTAATCATTTTAATATTCTGATTTGCTGCTCAAAAAACATGTATTATTATTAATTTTTTAAGGTTTCTTTGATAAATAGAAAGTTCAGAGGAAAAGTGTTTATCTGAAATAGAAATCTTTTGCAACATTATAAATGTTTTTATCATCAATTTTGATCAATTTAAAGCATCTTTGCTAAATAAAAGTATTAATTTCTACCATTTCTTTCCTCCAAAAATAACCTTTTGAATGGGATAGTGTTTAAAGCTTTTTATTTCAGATAAATGCCGATCTTTGGATCTTTTTATTCATCAAAGAATCCTGAAATAATGTATATTAGTATATGTATAAATGTAATGCATGTTAGAATGATTTCTGAAGGATCGTGTGACTGGAGTAATAATGCAAAAAATTCAGCTTTGAAATAATACAAATAAATTACATTTTAAAATGTATTCAAATAGAAAACAGTTGTTTTAAATAGTAAAACTATTTCTAAATTTGTACTGTTTTTGCTGTACTTTGGATCAAATAAATGGTGAGCAGAAGAATCGTACTGTTCAAAAACTTTTGACTCACAGTGTATTTTTGATTAATAAAACATAAAACCAAATTGTAACCACACAGCGCACATTTTTTAGATATTTTTAGTTTTTTAGATATTATATTTCTAGCGATTAAAATTGCTGTTTTATGTTGAAGGTATAAATGCAGTACATGAATAACTCAGAAAGGATTTTAATGGAAAACCTGATGTAGTTTGTGTTTCTTGGCTTTCCTTTTTGACCATTTTTCTTTTATTGCACCAGGCAAATACATCATATGATAGATGTTTTGTCTAAATAAAGCTCTAGAGAATAAGAAAATGCAGCTCAGAGGATGATTTCAAAGCTAGCGCTTTGTAGTTATGTATTGTAGTTGTTCTGTGTTGTTGGTAAGGCTAAACATTGTGATCCACAATACACATGGGGAATAACTAATTTAAATAGCTTAAATTCTTTCATAACACACTGCTTGAATAACCAGTGATTTATGGAGTGCCTCAGGGCTCGGTAATAGGACCTTTTTGTTTTAACATCACTAATAGAGTACGTTAAGGAGAAACTGTGCAGGCTCTTTATTGATCTTGGTTGGATTTAGTATTTGATTCGTACCCAAGAATCGTATCCCCACACACCCTGGACTATATTGCGATACAACGCATTGCACCATCCAGCTTTGCACAATTAGCACAGAATAGCATCTGAAAGACATAAACTAGAACGAGTTCTTGGCTAAAATGTGACAACAGATGATGAAAAACAGCCAAGTGTTCAGCATTTCCATGGCAAAGAAATACAACAATGACCTTAAGCAAAAATACCTCAAATATTTGCATTTTCCGTCAGCGCTTGAAGGATTTTCCTTTTTTTAAATGAGGATTTGAACTTACATAACTGTTTCGTTTGAACTTTAATGAACACTAATGACTTCTCAAACCTGTTTTTTTTTTTACTAGCATTCAAGACAAAGATTAAGGAAGTCAAAATAGAAAACTTGGACCGAAAAGTCACTCTGCAGAAAAAGAGGAGGCCGCTGAAGCTTGGAAGTATGAGCAAGCAGGAGCTCAGGAAGATTGTTCTTTACCTGAAAAATGGAGCAGACTGTCCATGCCAACAACTGGAAAATTTAGGGAGTAACTACTTAATCATGGGCCGCACTGTGGGGAAACAGTATATACTGACAGGCATTCACAAGTGGGACAAATCTAGCAAAGAATTTAAGAAGGCCCTCAAAAAACTTAAAAGCCACAAATGTCCAGGTTTCGATACAGCGTTTAAGTGATTTTTGATCGGTTGGTTATTAATCTTTGTGAACATTCCATTATAGCATTATATTACATTTCGCATTACAGTACAGTATAAAAGGAACCATAGATGCCACAATCCAACTAGTTAGTTTGTTTGCCCAATGAATGTCTGAATACATGCAAACAAGTGCCAATCCAAGTACAAAACACAGTTATTCACAGTTATTTACATTCCATTATGCTAGAAGTCATTTGAATGAGCTCTGCTTTTGCAAACACTGCCTTTTGATATAGCTTGATGTTTTCATGGTGAAATAATATGTTTAATGTTTTATAATATTCATCACAGTTATCAGATATTCAGTAAACTACATAGCGCACCTTAGAGAGTAAACAGTTTGTTGTTGCATAGGATGCAAATCACAGTGGAAGGTGTCCTATAGCATGCCTGAGGACTTGCACAATGCACTGTAATCGTTCAACATTAAAACAGACAATATTTTTAATATATCTGACTGCACTCTTTATTACATGCTGTGTATCAGTGAGTGCTCTTTCAAAGTGAAAAGACAAGTAGCTGTGGTGACCTGCCAAGCGGTCCAGCTATAACAATCACATGCTGTGAACTCACTGCGAAATAATCACTACGAATCAGATCAGATTAGAGAAATATCAGGCTCTGCATGTGCCCTGTGTAAGCAAACAGCCAGACAAAGTGTTTGTCTTGTATAGACAGATCAGAGATGTTTGTTTTGGATTGAGTGAGCGATTTGGACATATTTCTCTCAAAGCTTTTCTAATGAAAGGCGGTTTGATTTTTCACCCTCTCGTTTTTTCATTGAGGAGAGTTATTAATGTATTGTATCAAAACCAAAAGATTTTATGATAAATTATAATTTATCGTAAATGATCCAAGAGAGAGAAATAAATAAATCAATTCTGGAAAGACACTCATATCTAACCAGTTACTCCTAATTAATGGCTTAACAGAAAGAAAAGAAGAAAAAATTAAGAGTCTTAGTCCACTTAATTTTTACTTAAAAATGCTAGTAAATAAATTATAATTAATTGTAAGAAAACCACAAGTAACACATTGAATTAAACTGAGAATTTTTGCTTTAATGTCATCTATGCTAATAAGATACTAAGTCATATTTATGAGATAAAAGATTTAAAGTATGAGATAACTATGATGAAAAATTCTCCTTTTCATCTCATAATTTTACATTTTTGTAAAACAATTTCTTTTATATTAAATCTTAATTTTCTTATAATTGTGACATTTTAAAACAATGATTATTAAAAAATCCCTGTTGTGCCACATTAGAAAAAAAAATAATGCTTTGGAAAATTATAAGCCATAATTAGATATATAAAAATAATTAGATACTATGGGATAAAGGTTTAAAGAATGAGATACTAAGTCATAATTATGATGAAAAATTCTACTTTTATTTTATAATTTTACTTCATCATATTTTTTTATGTTGTAATTTTAACTTCAACATCATTTCTATTTTTATCTTAATTTCAGATGTCATAATTTGATTTTTTTATATTAAATCCTAATTTTGAAAGTCAAAATTATGACATTTAATCTCATAATTATGACAAATTACTTTTTGTTATAATTACGATTTTAAAAAACATTTTTTTATGAAAGCCCAGTAGCACTACATTAGAAAATTGTATTATTAAATATAGATTTTAAAATATTAAAATAATGAGATACTAAGTCATAAATATGAGATGAATTCATAATTTTATATTTTTGTCATTATTCTGACTTTCAAAATTAAAATGAAATTATTATGACATTTTATCTCACAGTTGTTGTCAATTTCAACTTGTCTCATAATTAATTATATTTTAAACTTTTTTGCGCATATATTTTTTTCATAATGTTTTAAAAGACACAATTATTTTAAAATTATTATTAAAGCCCAGTTGCACCACATTATAAAATTAATTAAACATTAAAACATTAATTAAACAGTATAATGATATACTAAGTCATAATTATGAGATAAAATGTTTAAAGTATGAGATACTTTATAAATCATAAGTCATAAATATGAAAAAATCTACTTTTATTTCATAATTTGACTTCATAATCTTAAAATGTCATCATTTCATAATTTCAAATTCAAAATAATTTCAACTGTCATAATTTCAGCTTTTTATATTAAATCTTAATTCATAATTTTGACATTTTATCTTATAATTGTGACTGTCAATTTCAACTTTTTTAAATCTCATAATTATGATGTAATTTAACTCATATTTATGACTGTAATTTTGCTCATAATTATGATAAAAAAAGAATAATTTTAAATTTGATGATTATTAAAGTGTAGTTGCACCACATTAGAAAAAAATAATGCTTTGGTAAGTCATAATTATGAGATAAGTAATTTTACTTCATAATTTTTGTCAGAATTTTAACTTTAACATAATTTCTACTTTTTATCTTAATTTTGAAACTCATATTTTTATGACATTTTATCTCATAATTATGACTTTGTCCATTTCAAATTTTTAATGTCATATTTTTTACATTTAAGTTCAAAATAATGATTATGTCATAATTATGATTTTAAAAAACATTATTATTTTTATTTTATTATGAAAGCCCAGTTGCACCTCATTAGAAAAAAATAATTATTTAGTAAATCATAATTATGGCATAAAAAGCCTAAAATAGGATATAAAAATAGTTTTTAATTTCAGCTTTTCATATTAAATTTTGCATTTGAAAGTCATTATTAAGACATTTTATTTCATAATTGTAATCAGTTTCAACTTTTTAATCTCATAATCATGCCCTAAAATGTCAACTTTTTAGCTTTTTAACTTTTTAGTTATGATAAAAAAAGATTATTTTAAAGTGATGATTATGAAAGCCCAGTTGCACCACATTATAAAATTATTCAATTACATAAAAATTATATAAACATTAAAATAATGAGATACCAAGTCATAATTATGAGATAAAAGGTTTGAAGTATGAGGTACTAAGTCATAATTATGATGAAAAATTCTACTTTTATCTCATATGTTGACCTTCACCATAATTTAACATTTTGATGTCATAATTTCATTTTTAACATAATGTCTACTTTTTATTCTAATTTCGAGTCATAATTTCATCTTTTTATATGAAACTCTAATTTTGAAAGTCATAATTATGTCATTTCATTTCATAATTGTGACATTGTCAATTTCACCTTTTAAATCTCAAAATTGTATCTTTTTAGCTCATAGTTATGATGATTTTTTTAAAAGATGATTATTTTAAAATAATTACAAAAGTCCATTTGCACACTGTGAAAAATAAAAAGTTGAGTTAACTTAAAAAGTAAGGTAACCTGCTGCAAAGCAATTTTGAGTTCATTCAACTTTAGTAGATGGAAGTTGTACCAATTCATATATAAAAGTTCACTAGTACTGCTTTTAAATTACGTAAACTATCAGTCCTTTTAAAAATGAGTTGGCACAACTTAGTTCTTAAAGTTCATTAAACTCAAAAAAGCTTTGCAGCTTTTTAATTAAATATTTTTATATTATTTTTTAATATTTTTATATAACTTTTAATTTTTTTACAGTGCACCACATCATAAATTATATAATTGTATAAAAATTATATAAACATTAAAATAATGAGATACTAAGTCATAATTATGATGAAAAATTCAACTTTTATCTCATATGTTGACTTTACCATAATTTTACATTTTATGTCATAATTTCAACTTTAACATAATTTCTACTTTTTATCTTGATTTCAAAGTCATAATTTCATCTTTTAATATGAAACTCTAATTTTGAAAGTCATAATTATGACATTTCAATTCATAAATGTGACATTGTCAATTTCACCTTTTAAATCTCAAATTTTTTCTTTTTAGGTCATAGTTATGACGTTTTGTCATAATTATGATGTTTTTTAAAAGATGATTATTTTAAAATGATTACGAAAGTCCATTTGCACACTGTGAAAAATAAAAAGTTGAGTCAACTTAAAAAAGTAAGGTAACCTGCTGCAAAGCAATTTGAGTTCATTCAACTTTAGTAGAAAGAAGTTGTACCAATTCATATATAAAAGTTCACTAGAACTACTTTTAAGTTACGTAAACTATCAGTCCTTTTAAAAATGAGTTGGCACAACTTAGTTCTTAAAGTTCATTAAACTCAAAAAAGCTTTGCAGCTTTTTAATTAAATATTTTTATATTATTTTTAATATTTTTTTCTATAACTTCTTATTTTTTACAGTGCACCACATCATAAATTATATAATTGTATAAAAATTATATAAACATTAATGAGATACTAAGTCATAATTATGATGAAAAATTCTACTTTTATCTCATATGTTGACCTTTACCATAATTTTACATTTTGATGTCATAATTTCAACTTTAACATAATTTCTACTTTTTATTCTAATTTTCGAGTCATAATTTCACCTCTTTATATGAAACTCTAATTTTGAAAGTCATAATTATGACATTTCATTTCATAATTGTGACATTGTCAATTTCACCTTTTAAATCTCATAATTTTATCTTTTTAGCTCATAGTTATGACTTTTTGTCATAATTATGATTTTTAAAAAAGATGATTTTAAAAAGATTACGAAAGCCCAGTTGCACACTCAAAAAAATAAAAAGTTGAGTCAACTTAAAAAAGTAAGGTAACCTGCTGCAAAGCAATTTTGAGTTCATTCAACTTTAGTAGATGGAAGTTGTGCCAATTCATATATAAAAGTTCACTAGAACTACTTGTTTAAGTTAAGTGAACTTCCAGTCCTTTTAAAAATGAGTTGGCACAACTTAGTTCTTGAAGTTCATTAAACTCAAAAAAAGCTTTGCAGCTGGTTACCTTAATATTTTAAGTTGAGTCAACTTTTTATTTTTTACAGTGCACCACATCATAAATGATATAAAAATTGTATAAACATTCAAATAATGAGATAATAAGTCATAATTATTAGATAAAAGCTTTAAAGTATGAGATACGAAGTCATAATTAGGATGAACAATTTTACTTTTATCTCATAATTCATAAAGTATATTTGCTTTCATGTTGTATATACTAAAGTAAAGGAAAACACTGACAACTTTGTCATTTAAAATCGACATTCTCTTTAGGAAAAACTGAAAAATATTGATGACTCATTATGTACTACGCAGTTTTTTGTCCAATCAAATGCTCTTCTAAGTGAAAACTTCCCTGATGACTAGCATGCCTCCAACTAGCAAGTAGCAAATCTTGGTTAACGGCTGTGACGCAACCACGGTTATTCAAACACGCTTTGTGAAATACGTCACCTCAAGAAAAGCAAACTGCAAGGTTTTTGACTGAGGGCATTTTCCTGAGAAAACATCTGTGTTGTAATGCCCGCCAATCAGTAATCACCTTGATACGCTTTAAATGCCCTTATTTGTGTCTGATGAGCTGTGAAGCAGTAAGATCTGTTATCGACTATCAATGGCCTTCAAACTACCTGACTTTGCAGTAATGATGCATACAGCTCCCGAAAAGTATCAACACGCTCGCTTTCATCCATCTGATTTAGCTGGAACAAATTTGACTGCATATGTTATCAGAGTCATGCAGCAGACTGAGAGATTGAACGGCAGCACATCAGAGCAGTTGAAAGATGTTGAGCAGATAGCTCCGCATGAGTTGCAATGATGCCACAGTGTGTGAATGTGTGTGCCTCATATTGCCGTTGGCACTACACCTGTTTACATTCCCGGCGTCATAAAGTGTGCAACAGCGATAGCATCAGATTCAGATAGCGCTGGTGTTGACAACATGCTTTTGCGAATGAATCTGCCATGAAATCATTCTAGTCTGAACACACAGGTGCTGCTTTTTAAGAGCACCATGTGGCCATGTTTACATGTGGAAAAATAAAGGGTGAGCATGTAAAGCTTGCAAACATTGTGCATTTCACAATGTACAATGATTTCAATCTTGAACTATAAAAAAAATCATAAAAATTATGTTTTAAATTATGATTAGCCCAGTTGCAACACATTAGAAAAAAATAATTCTTTAGTAAATCATAATTATGGCATAAAAAGCCATTATTGGGATATAAAAAATTGAGATACTAAGATGTAATCACATTTTTAATCTCATAATTATGATTTACTATGTCAGATTTTTAACTTTTGTAGCTCACAGTTATGACTTTTATTAGGTTAAGACAAGAATGAGATACTAAGACATAATTAGGATGAAAAAAACTTTTTATCTCATAGTTTTACTTCATCAGTTTTTAATGTTTGTCATAATTTAAACTTTAACATAATTTCTAATATTTATCTTTTAAGTCATTGTTACATTTTAATCTCATAATTATGACTCAATATGTCATATTTTTTTTAGCTCACAGTTATGATTAAAAATTCTGATTAAAAAAACATGATTATTGTAAAATGATGATTATAAAAACCCAGCTGCACCACCAGTTGCAATTCTTTAGAAAATCATAATTATGGCATAACAAGCCATAATTAGGATATAAACAGAATGAGATAGGCTACTGGACTTAATTATGAGATAAAAGTTTATTACTAAGTCTGTTAAAATTCAACTTTTGTCTCATAATTTGACTTCAAAAATTTAGAATTTTTATGTAATAATCAACATAATATTAACCTTAACATAATTTCTATTTTTTATCTTCATTTCAAATCATAATTTCAACCTTTTATATTACATCTTAATTTTGAAAGTCATTAATTATGACATTTTATCTCATAATTGTGACTTTGTCAGTTTCAACTTTTAATCTCATAATTGACTTATTTATTATGGCATAAAAAGCCATAATTAGGATATAAAATAATGAAATACTAAGTCATAATTATGAGATAAAAGCTTTGAAGTTACGATACAAAGTCAAAATTATGATGAAGAAGTCTACTTTTTATCTCATAATTTGACTTTTAATTTTGACTTTTTGATCATTTTTTATTTTTCTCATAATTTCTACTTTTTTACATCTTAATTTCAAAACACATACTATTTTATCATCATAATTGTGAATTTGTCAATTAGAACTTTTTAATCTCATAATTATGACTTAATATGCCATATTTTAAACTTTTAGCTCATAGACTCATCGATTTTTAATAAAGATTATGAAAACCCAGTTCCACTACATTAAAAATTCTTTAGTAAATCATAATTATGGCATAAAAAAGCCATAAATAGGACATAAAAATAATGAGATACTAACTCATAATTATGAAATAAAAGTTTTGAATTACAAGATACAGTCTTGAAAAATTCTACTTATCTCAACTTGACTTCATAATTATAATATTTTTGTCAGAATTTCTACTTCTAATTATGACTTGAATTGTCATAATTATGATAAAAAAAAATATTATTTTAAAATGATGATTATGAAAGCCCAGTTGCACCACATTCGAAAAAAACATAAAAAGCCATAATTAGGATATAAAAATAATGAGATACTACGTCATAATTATGAGATAAAAGGTTTGAAGTATGAGATATTATTAAGTAATTATGATGAAAAATTGACTTCATCAATTTTCAATTTTTGTTAATTCAACTTCAACATGATTTCTTAAAAATAATTAGATAAAAGGTTTAAAGTATGAGATACATAATAATACATAATTATGGTGAAAAAAGTAATTCTGATCATTTTTCATTTCTAATAAATTTGTCGATTTCGATTTCATAATTGTGAAATTTCAACTTTTAATCTAATAATTCACTTAATATGTCATATTTTTTACTTTTAATTTTATAGTTATGATTTTTTTGTCAGAATTATGATTTTAAAAAACTTTATTTTAAATTGCTGATTATAAAAGCCCAGTTGCACCACATTAGAAAAAAATAATGCTTTGGTTAATCATAATTATGGCATAAAAAAAAACATAATTAGGATATAAAAATAATGAAAAATAATTTATGTCAATATTATGTCATAATTATGGTTAGAAAAATAAAAATGATTGTTTTAAAATGATGATTATGAAAGCCCAGTTGCACCACATTAGAAAAAAAATGTTGGTAAATCATAATTATATGAAAAACATAGAAAGCCATAATTAGGATATTTAAATAATTAGTGAAAAAAATCATAAATCATAAATATGATGAAAAAGTCTACTTTTTATCTCATAATTTGCGTTCCTCATAATTTTTTTCATTTTTGCCGTAATTTCAGATGCAACATAATTTTCATTTTTTTACTTTTTATCCTAATTTCATCTCTCAAACATTTTTCTTAATTTTGAAAGCCATAATTATGACATTCAATTAGTCATAGGTATGACTTTTTGTCAGAATTATGATTATAAAACGTGTTTATTTTTCTTCAGAATCTTAAGAATACAATTCATCTCTTTTCTGTGCAAAAAAAAAACTGCATTTAAAATACATAAAATGCCCGCTGGCCTTCGAAAACATGATTTAACACAAAATTTGCCACACATAATACTTCCAACACAATACATCTTTTGAAATGTAGTGTACATTTTCATGACTTTCAGAAAAAATAGAAAGAAACAGACATATTTCATAGATTTCTAAGTGCATTTTTGTGTGCTTTTCAAACTAAGAGATGAGTTGAAATTGTCTGTGGTAATCACCAACATGCCACAGATGTTGTCCATAGAGCTTAACTTGTACTGAACCCAGAGCATTCCTTTAAAACTGTTTAGTTACTTTTGAAGACCCCCCAACCTTTTGTTTTGACGTCCTTTCGGGGTGATTCAAGCTGAAATTAAACCATCTGCAGCGAACAAGTTTCCAAAGAAATCCATACATGGCAAATGGCAAAAGCCCAGAGTGCGTGTAACCCCCAGGAGAAGCAGAGCGATCCCAGCTCATGCAAAAGCATAGTGATGGTTTATCCAGGTTAAGCAAATAGCTGTGTTTTGTGCTCTGGGATGACATTGACTGCCAGACTCTATGGGATGATCATTAGAAGCAGCTGTTGGCTTTGCTGCTGCATATTTCCCAGCTTCATTCAATGAAAAAGACTTGCTTTTTTGTCTCCAGCCTTAAGGGGAAGAAAGCCTATTAAAAGCCATAAATAATATGATGCTCTCACAGGATAGCATCTGAGGTAAGATGGACTCTGTGGTAAACATACTTCCACATGAGGTTTGGACTGAAGTTCTCACACATGCCAACTGCGAGTCCTGCCAGATGGGAATCGTAGACCCTGAATACGGTGCCGTATCACTGTTCCCAATTCCACGACGAGGGTTTTGTCCGCCAGTCTTATTAGGAGTGAACAAGCTAGCTTATTACCACAAAATTATCCCAACTGAATTCTGTTTACGCAGTCCTTGTGATCTAGATAATGATTAAATAAATCTGACTCGGTTTGTTCAAAATCTCACAGTTTTATCAAACAAATGGCCTTCTTGACTCTTGTGGGTGGGAGAGAAGGAATGCTGTCTGGTAAAGTACTTCTCCAAACTTGGGGTCCAAGAAATGTCCTTTCTAATTGAAGTGAATGACACGAGAATGGTGCAAGAACACGATGTATCGATATCTGGTACCTCAAAGGGATAGTTCACCCAAAAATAAAAATGCTGTCATTACGCAACCATCAAGTTGTCTGAACCTGTTTGACCTACAGTACATTTTCTCTTCTGGGAAAAACACAAGGAGAAGTCCAGCAGAATGAGAGCTCTTTTCCATCAACTGAAAGTGACCAGGAGCTATCAAGCTTCAAAAATGGCTAAAGCACCCTAAAGTAGGGCTGCACGATTAATCGCATGCGATATCCAATATGCATCTAGTTAATAAAGTCGGTCCTGTAATAAGTAGTAAATCTCCATCACGTGTTTGTTTCAGACAGAGCAGCGCTTAGTATACAGAGCTGTTGTTTACTGAAGAGCTGCGCAAAACCCAGCAGATGAAATCCTCAAGCTTGCGCGCTGCTTGTCAGTGAACAACGGCTCTGAGTACTAAGCGCTGCTCTGAAACGTGATGGCGATTTACTACTGATTGCAGGACCAGCTTTACTGACTAGATGCGCATTGGATATCGCATGCGATTAATCGTGCAGCCCTACCCCAAAGTGGTCCATTTGCCTCTACTATAGTTTTGTGTGATGAACAAACCAAACAAACCAAAATTTAGCATACAGTGAGGGGAAAAAAATATTTGATCCCCTGCTGATTTTGTACGTTTGCCAACTGACAAAGAAATGGTAGATATATTTTTACCAGCGAGAGACAGAATAACAACAAAACAATCCAGAAAACACATTTCAAAAAAGTTATACATTGATTTGCATTTTAATGAGTGAAATAAGTATTTGATCCCCTATCAATCAGCAAGATTTCTTTTCTCTTAATCAATCAGCAAGATTTCTTTTCTCTTTTCTCAGATTAGAACATTTAGTGTTCTAATCTGAGTTTGTTGCCTGTATATAAGACACCTGTCAACAGAAGCAATCAATCAATCAAATTTCAAACTCTCCATCGTGGCCAACACCAAAGAGCTGTCCAAGGATGTCAGGGACAAGATTGTAGACCCATACAAGTCTGAAATGGGCAACAAAACCATCACCATGCAGCTTGGTGAGAAGGTGACAACAGTCAGTGCAATTATTCGCAAATGGAAGAAACACTAAATAACCGTCAATCTCCCTCGGTCTGGGGCTCCATGCAAGAACTTACATTGTGGAGTTTCAATGATTATGAGAAAGGTGAAGAATCAGCCCAGAACTACATTTACATTACATTTACATTTATTAATTTAGCAGACGCTTTTATCCAAAGCGACATACAATTTGGGGAATACAACAAGCGATTTATCCTAAGGAGGCAGATCGACATAGGAAGTGCTCAAAATACCTTATATCAGGCATTGTTAGATGAGTACAGGCTAGAAAAGGAAGATCAAGAAAGAAAGGAGAACAATTATTATTATTATTATTTTTAATTGAGTCAAATAGTGTCGAAAGAGATGGGTTTTCAGCAGTCGCTTGAAAGCTGTCAAGGAATCTGCATTCCGGATAGGGGTGAGGAGATCGTTCCACCAGACAGGAACAGTGAACGAAAATGTTCTGGAAAGTGATTTCATGCTTCTCTGTGGTGGTACGATGAGGCGTCTTTCACTAGAGGATCTCAGACTTCTGGAGGGAACTACACTGGAGGATCTTGTCAATGATCTTAAGGCAGCTGCATGGGACCATAGTCACCAAGAAAAACATTGGTAACACACTATGCCGTGAAAGACTGAGATCCTGCAGCACCCGCAAGGTCCCCCTGCTCAAGAAAACACAT
This sequence comes from Garra rufa, assembly GCF_049309525.1. Lineage (NCBI taxonomy): Eukaryota > Metazoa > Chordata > Actinopteri > Cypriniformes > Cyprinidae > Garra > Garra rufa. Next base: position 24,764,121 of record NC_133383.1, read on the forward strand.
GTACAGGCCCGTCTAACGTTTGTCAGTGAACATCTGAATGATTTAGAGGAGAACTGGGTGAAAGTGTTGTGGTCAGATAAGACCAAAATCAAGCTCTTTGGCATGAAAACAGCTCGCTGTGTTTGGAGGAGGAGGAATGCTGCCTGTGATCCCAAGAACACCATCCCCATCGTCAAACATGGAGGTGGACACATTATGCTTTGGGGGTGTTTTTCTGCTAAGGGGAGCGTCATGTGTGTAACTTACCATGATGGAGTTTCGTATTTATTGTTTTCTATACCACTTGTGTTGTTAAAGGGATAGTTCACCCAAAAATGTAAATTTTGTCATTAATTACTCACCCTCGTGTCATTCCAAACCTGTAATGGTGCGTTTACACCGGACGCGAATGAAGCGGCAAGCGCGAGTGATTTACATGTTAAGTCAATGCAAAGACGCGAATAGCGCGAATGAAGCGGTGCGAATTGAGTGTTTCAAGCGTTTGCCGCGCGAAGCGCGCGAGTTCAAAAATCTGAACTTTGGCGAAAATTCGCGCCGTGTTAACCAATCAGGAGCTTGCTCTAGTAGTGACGGTGGCAGAAATCTGAAACAACAATAAAGGACAAAATCACCGTTGCTGTCTGTGGTTACTCGGGGCTGTACGATACATCTTTGTACTTTTATAGAAACAGGAATAAAAAGGATCTTGCTTGGAAGAAAGTGAGTGAAGAGGTCGGACAATCTGGTAAGTTTTAAAAAAACGCTCTTTACTCAATCTGACCTACATATATATATACATATTGAGACTACAAGCAAGCTGAAGCAAGCTAAAGCTGGCAAACTGAGCTCATTCACCTATTTTACAACTACTTTCCCGCTGACGAGTGGCAGACGCCCCTCCCATGACGCGAATTCGCGTCTGTTGTGAAGTAAATGTCACGCGCGAATGACGCGAATTTCACGCGCAAATGAAGCGAGTTAACTTAAATGTTCAAGCGTCCAACTATGCGCGAATAGCGCGATTTATTCGCGCAAGTCGCGTCTGGTGTGAACGCCCCATAAGACCTTCGTTCATCGTTAGAACACAAATTAAGATATTTTTGATGAAATCCAAGAGCTTTCTGACCCTGCAAAGACAGCAACACAACTGACACGCTCAAGGCCCAGAAAGATGGTAAAAAAAAAAAAAAAAAAAAAAATACCCAGCAGCTTGGTTTACAGAAAAACTACCAGGCACCTAGGTAAAAAAATATTAAAAATAACACAGTAAAATTACCCAACAAGCAGAACACAGCATTGGGTAAAAAAAAAAATAATAGCATTT
>NC_133383.1:24765923-24790580 GCF_049309525.1 Garra rufa
ATATATATATATATATATATATATATATATATATATATATATATATATATATAAAAACAATTAAACAACCTAACAGCATTTTTTAGAGTGTACATTTCTGGGCCTTGAATTTGTTAGTTGCATTGCTGTCTATGCCAGGGTCAAAAAGCTCTCGGATTTCATCAAAAATATCTTAATTTGTGCTCTGAAGATGAATGAAGTTCTTACAGGTTAGGAAGGACATGAGGGTGAGTAATTAATGACAGAATTTTTATTTTGGGGTTAACTATCCCTTTAAGGTTGTTGCTGTAAATTTAAATTGAATCTTGTAAAACATAAATTGTTGCTCCTGTATTTTTTATGGAAAAGCTCTGGTAACTACAGCTTTTGTTGTTGTTGTTATACACCTTCATTATATGGAAAAGAGCAGCTTGAACATTTTGTAATACATATTCCTTAGCTTATGCATATTTGAAAAAAAAAAAGAGTAAAGAATGACATTATTTAAAGTGTGTGTGTGAACTGATCCTTTAAGCAGGCCACTTGCCACTCTTTTTTTTTTGGCCCAAATTCAATGCTGAATCAGATGTGTTTAAATCCAGACAGCATGCAATTCAGTTTAAACATAACCAGGACAAATGATAACTGGCTTGGGTGTCGTGCATCATGAATTTGGCAGGGACGGGATTTGTAGACACACACTGGACTTGATTTGCTTTTGCAAGTCCTGAGATACAGACCTGACCCCTACTGTGAGGTGAGAGCAGATTTTGGCAGGAGGGTAGGATTTCATAAATCAGCTGATGGCCTCTCATACCTCTGGGATATAAACACATCTTTCACCTATGTTTTGTTTATGACACTGACAAATCGAAAATGGGGTAACGCTGTGGAGTTGTATTACATTTAGCCACTAACAAGAGAAGTAAATTATTACATTATTATATTATTACAATTGGTTTGGAGACTCAGTTTGAGAAAACTTTCTTCCAGGATTTTTTTCCCCCTCTCTCAATCTACCCATACTACAGTTTTGGCACTGCAAACTCCCTGATGATAGAGAGAAAAAAATCCAGCTCTAAATCTCAAGTCCGTTCTTTCACCATGATAAAAATATGTAAAATAAAAAATGTTTGTCCAAATTTATGACTGCTCTGTTTTTTTTTTCTGTCATTCTATAAGCCTATATATTGACTCAAGGGATAGTCAATCTCTTATTTCTATAATCAGGGCCTGACCTTTATACGGAGACAGTCAGTCACTGTGATGCCTGTATAAAGCGTTATAAACATATCAATGTCCCAAATGCGTCATATGATGTATGGGAGTGACATGTTTATATCCAATGAGAGGTATATAAAAATATTAGACAGCTGCAGCTCATACAGAACGCTGCTGCCAGGATTCTGACTAGAACCAAAAAATCAGAGCATATCACACCAGTCCTCAGGTCCTTACACTGGCTACCAGTTATGTTTAGGATAGATTTTAAAGTACTTTTACTAGTTTATAAAGCAATCAATGGCCTAGGACCTACATACATTGCAAATATGCTCACAGTATACAAACCTAACAGACAACTCTGATCACTAGGATCGAGTCAGTTAGTAATATCAAGGGTTCACACAAAACAAGGGGAATCCGCTTTTAGCTATTATGCCGCCCGCAGTTGGAACCAGCTTCCAGAAGAGATCAGATGTGCTAATACATTAGACACATTTAAACGCAGACTTAAAACTCACCTGTTTAGTTGTGCATTTATTGAATGAGCACTGTGCTACGTCCGAACAGACTGCATTATTTTATGTATAATCATTTTACTGTGCTAATTAATTTTAAAATCAATCTTTTAAATCATCTGAAATGTTCTTAAATTCTGTTTTTATTGTTGTTAGTGTGATTATTATTTTAAATTTTTACTATCTGTACTGACCTAAGATGATTTTTATGCTTTTTATGTTATGTGATGTGATGTGATGTTCTATTGTGATTTTAATTCATTTTTATGTACAGCACTTTGAATTACCATTGTGTATGAAATGTGCTATATAAATAAACTTGCCTTGCCTATATATAAAGCAAACAACAGATTTATGAAATATTCCACAGCAGCATGCATCAACTCCATTCTTGCATTTACACCAAATGCCCAATAGAGGGCAGCACCTACTTTACCTGATGGGCATTCCTGTTATGCAGTACCTGTTACTTTACAAAAAGAGTATGTAGTTTTATGAAAAAATATACCATATGGAAATATGCTCTGGTCAGGCTTATACACTTAAAAGTTTACAAAACAAATGAAGAAAACATATGTCTTCCTGCTGATCTATCTAATGAATCATCACATAAATAAAAACAGAACTATGTCTGTATCCACCTAATTTTTCCCGTAAGAGCAGACGCGACCATTTGTACATTTTTATGGGTCTGGCTTGCGGTCTGATCCGCGCCCAGCTATTTTTAGCTGTACAAAAAAGCTTGGTTTGCTGCTTGATAGTGCAAATTGGTGTTTTACCATATTATTTTAATGTATTATCTTAATTATGAACACACTGGTTTGTGGTGCAGTTTCACCATTTACTGATGAACTAATGCAAGGGCGCCGCTAAGAGGGGGGGGGGGGGGGGGAGCTAGGACAATTCTAAGGGCCCACGCCCTTTAGGGGCCCCCAGAGATCTGCTTTGGTGTGTTAGGGGGGCCCCAACCTCATATTTTGTCATAGGGCCCAAAATTGCGAGCGGCGCCCTAATGAACCAGAAGTCTCGCCCATAGGCTTACCTCACCGTTGAAGAATAAGGTGTATAGGCTATTATCAATCGCCATTTTAGATTTTATACTGACACCTGTTAGCCTGAATGCATAAAGTGTGTTTGCTAACTACTGTCGCTTCACACTGAAGTTGTTATTTTTTTAGTTTTATTATTTTTTTAGTATTCTTATTTTTTACACTTCCGTATAATGAGCATTCTTGGATTCAATCTCAACATTAATCGGCCATATTGGCGGCATACTCGTATTTTGCTGATTATTGCTGCTGAAAATGGTCAATTATTGTCATGTTTTGGGCTGTAAATGGTCAGACTGGGAAAAAAATGTGGAGTACAATAGAATGACAAAAGTTATAACAAATCAAGAAGAGAGCAAAAAACTGTTTGGTTGGCCAAACTGAGCCAGGATTTCCAGGGCAAGAATCTTCACAACATTCGTGTTTGTTCTTATCATTTCCAGTCAGGTAGGTGAAATATTAAACTAATATCTTAATTAATACTGCCTGTACATATTTTTTACCAACTATTAACTTTAGTTTCTCAAAATAGTGTGCCCTTTCCTACTTATTAAGTCCGACTCTATATGATTTAACAGCATCCACGTGTTTTTTCCATGGTTTAGACAGCATAAATTAGCAGAACAACCTATTCAGTAGTACATTAGCAGTGCAATCCATGCTGTTGTTTACATCAGAGTATCCCATATGGCAGCACATCCGGGTAACCCTCTATTTAGTGTTCAATAATTTTGAAATTAATGAGAAAAAAAATCTTTTTTAATTACTCACAGTGTTGTGAAACATTCACACGGGGCGCTTTCTTGCCTTCAGAAGCTGTACAATGGATTCGAACAACATACTGGAGTCTCAAGACGGTTTTTTTCAACTTTAAATAATTTGAATGGACGTAACGCACGTCTGACGCGTGCACCTATGCCTATCTAATGTACAAACAAGAACGCGCGAACAAACAAGAACATTCCCTTCATAGAAATAAAATGTTTTCTATAGACGTTTTTCCTGAACACAGAAGTAAGTCCGACTCTTAACTGAAAGAATGCTTTGCATTTCCGGTCTGCATTGTTTCTAGTCAAATTAGGGTATATTCCGAGCTAATAAACTAATGTTATACCTATTAAAATGTTTTTTAAAAAACACATGGCTCCATAGCTCCATCACTTGGCAATGTCGCAATGACCGTTATTTGTCAGTGCCTCACTTTAATGAGTGTGTAAATGACATGAAGCAGAGGACGTTATCTACATTAAAAACAGATGGACGCTATTTGAATGGGTTCCTATGGAAACAGGAACAGAAAAGCATTCAACCTGACGTTAGAATTCGTAATGGCGGCGCTCATCGTTTACTCAGGAAAAATGTCTATAAAAGTTCTAAAAACATTTTGTATCACTTAGTTTTTGTAGACATCACCAAAATGACAAACAAGCCAACACTGACCTCAGGAAAGAGGCTGCCATTCACAATTAGAATAAATATAACGTTTTTATTTTCTTTAAACTACGTACGCGTTTTCAAATTCTTAACAGCTTAAAGATTGTCTAAATTAATATTATTTTTAATTAATTATTCCTTGATTTGCACGTTTTAGATGTGTGGCGGTAGCAGCCAATGAGCTCGGCGCGGGGCGGAGAGCAGCCGCTGAACATGGAGCTCAGTGAGGACACTGATGCAGGCGCACACAGCATCACTTACACACACACACACACACACACACACACTCTATGGACTGTACGATCAACAATCATCTGCTTGTTTGCCCCGATCACCTGCACCAGGGATACAGTTTGAAAATACAAGTAAGCTTTTGTTTTCACTTTTTACACGAATGTCCAGCGTTTCTCATTCATTGTAATGCTTGAACTTATACACAGTAGAGCAACTTCGTTTCTTTCTTTTTGTGTTTATTATTGTACTATTATTATTATTCTGTTAGACTGTTAGATGTTCATTTGTGTGATCCTGTAAATCTCTAAATACCCTAAAAAACTAAGCATTTGTGACTTTGATTTAAACACCCTAAGGTGATAGTTTAACCAAAAATGAAAATTATATCATCATTTACTCACCCTAAGGCTGTTCCAAACCTGTTTGAGTTTCTTTCTTTCTGTTGAATATGAAAAATATTTTGAATAATGGAAGTAACCAAACAGTTCCCATTGACTTATAGAATGAAAAAATATTAGTATTAAATACTGTTTCAATAATACTAGACAGTGGGATGCAGAAACTGTTTAGTTACCCACTTTATTCAAAGTACCTAAGTTTAGGGTGAGTATGAAGACAGAATTTATGTTTTTGGATCAAGATATTGTTCATTGATCTTGATTTAATGGACCTTAAGTGTAAAGTTGTTATATTAAGCAAATATGGATACATAAAGGTTTTGGATAAATAGTATCATATTGCTTAGTGAATTCATACATATTTGCATATTGGTATTTCTAAGACTTTAACATGACCAAAAATGTATATCCTGTTGAGACTTCAAACTGGAATATTGGTTTAATATGCTTATGAAAATCAGGTGTTTGTGGCACATACATAATCAAAATATGACCATATATTTTTATTTATATTAGAATATGTGGACCACAAAACTAGTCGTAAGTAGCACGGGTATATTTTGTAGCAATAGTCAACAATACATTGTATTGGTCAAAATTATCGATTTTTCCGATATGAATTAAAGATCATGTTCCATGAAGATACTTTGTAAATTTCCTACTGTAAATATATCAAAACTTAATTTATGATTAGTAATATGCATTGCTAAGAACTTCACTTGGACGACCTTAAAGGCGATTTTCTTAATATTTAGATTTTTTCGCATCCTCAGATTCCAGATAATCAAATATTTGTATCTCAACCAAATATTGTCCTATCCTAACAAACCATACATCAATGGAAAGCATATTTATTCAGATGATGTATAAATCTCAATTAAAAAAAGACCCTTATGATTGGTTTTGTGGTACATGGTCACTTATTCTTGTGCATATGTTCAGTCATAGTCTTCAACATTTGTGTTATGGTGCTGGTAACTTTGTAGATACATCAGCTGTGTATAGTCTTCTCCTCTACTCAAAAATGGTGTGTTTTGTAAGAATAAAGAGAAAGCACCTGCTCCCTTGTGCCACCTTTCACTGCTATATTTTTCTCCCCACTTCATTCTCCATTATAACATTCATTGAAATAATGGAAATTGCATTTTTTTCTAACTTAGGGGAAATCAATATGTGGTTCTGGGGCTTACGCGAGGCAAGCAATCACTTTTCCACACATGAAAGAAGAGCGTTATGCTCATCTGCTCGGGCCTTTGTTAGCCTGAGCTTTTATTGACGTGATTAACTTTGACAGGAGAGACTCTGATAAGATCTATCTTTTCAGAAAACCATTTCTGGCTAATTCTTTCCTTCCTTTTTCCCTCTATGATATTTTTTATGCAGGTTTTGAGCTATTTCAGGCTAATTCATGAGAGATCTGTCATGTTGGATTTCAGATATTTGGATTTCTAAATTAAGTGACATCTGATGGAAATCATATATATTGAGCAAGTCATTCACAGTTGTAATTAAGGTCTTCAATACAGTGTCTGATCAATCATGTAATTCCTATTTGGTTTCTCAAGCTGCACGTCTAAATTAAAGGTTGCATAAATTGGCAGGGCCAGTTGCTATTCTGATCTCCATTTGACCCATTGATTATCATTTAGAAAGGATTTTGGAGTGGCAGTTACTTCAGTTCAACCCATAATTCAGTTATTTGCTTTTTGAGGAGGCTGTATGCAAATCTTTACCACAAAACTTCAATGCATAAGTGAGAATGCATTGAGAGAGAATAGATGGCTTTTTTGAAAGTAATGATTTTGGATTATTGAGTGTAAAGTCAGGATGCTTCAGGGTGTTATTTCATTTTTTGGTGGGGCATCAGAGGGTCACAGACATTCGGAAACATAATTTCTGCTTGCAAACAACTTGTCTGAAATAGTTATGGGAAATATAGATGGTTTGAGTGTACCCCTAGGGTGAGAAGAAAGGGTTTGAAAACAACCTTAATTTTATTTATAAAACTCTTTTATCATTATTCAAATTTCAGTTGGCAATGCCCTTGAATCACAAATAAACCCTAAGCAGTTGTTTCCTCAGATCTGGTCTGCCGAAGTAGAATCTAGAGCACCATAATATCTCCCATGACAATCTCAAAATGGTTGCGAATGACTAAAGCTTCATCAAAGCATGCAAAAACAGAACAATTGCGGATTGCGCATACAGTGGTGGCCAAAATTATTAGAACACTAGTAGTTTCACCAGCTGTTATTTCTATCTTTTGTTGTAGTGTGTCAGTAGGAAATATCAGTTTACATTTCCAAACGTTCATTTTGTGAGATTTTTGTTTGCACAAGGAGTCTGACAACAGCCAGTGCTCCACACAGAGATCTGATCTCGTCATCATCCAGTCTGTCTGGAATGTCTTGTGCAAACAAACATCTTACTGGATTATTACAATGAATGGCAAAATGAATGTTTGGAAATGTAAACTGATATTTCCTGCTGACACACTACAGCAAAAGATAGAAATAACTGACCTAAAACCATTTTTACCTGGAAAAAAATTCTAGTGTTCTAATAATTTTGGCCACCACTGTATATTTTTAAAGACAACCTGCTGATTTGTGTGTGTTCATACTTATTATTATAGGTTACTTTCTAGCTAAATTTGTTAAATCATCCTAAAAACAGAAAATTTGATCATTTACTCCTTCCAAACCCTACAAACACAAAATATGTCCAAAAATATCCTTACAATGAAAGTCAATAGGGCCCAACGTTATGTTGTTGGGTTTTTTTTAGATCCCATTGAGTTTCATTGTATGTACAAAATCTGTAGAAAGGTTCTTCAAAATTATTATTTTTTGTGTTCCACGCAAGAATTGTGTTTTGTAAATGATGTGTGAATTTTAATTTCAAAAAGAAAAATTTGCTGAAAATGTAATCACCCCTCAGGCCATCCAAAATTAGACAAATTTGTTTAGTTATTAGAACAGATTGGAGAAATTCAGCATTGCATCACTTGCTCATCAATGGATTCTCTGCAGTGAATGGGTGCCGTCAGAATGAGAGTCCAAACAGCTGATAAAAACATCACAATAATCCACAAGTAATCCACACAACTCAAGTCCATCAATTAGCATCTTGTGAAGCAAAAAGTTATATGTTTGTAAGAAACAAATCCATCATAAAGATTTAAACTCAAACAGTTATGTCCAGCTAAAATATGACTCCTCTATTCATAAGAGAATCCAGGGACTGGAGTTGTGTTGATTATTGTGATGTTTTTATCAGCTGTTTGGACTCTCATTCTGACGGCACTCATTCACTACAGAGGACTTATTGGCGAGAAAGTGATTTAATGCTAAATTTCTCCAATTCTGTATTGATGAAGAAACAAACTCGTCTGCATCGTAGATAACCTGAGTTCAAAAAGTTCCGAATTTTTTTTTAGTTGTTAGGTGAACTATTCCTTTAAGATGCCTGTCAGGTGTCAGGAGCTTTCCAAATGAGCGTATGGCCCAAATGGATGACCTCACCTCCTTCAGTCATTAAAAATCTCTCATTATGACCCACAGTGATTTTGCAGTGTCCAGATTATTAAAGGTCACTATAAGGTTAACGTCAGACGGTCCCAGATCAGCATTAAAAAGTATGCGCTGCTTTCTCCTCCAGGCACAGCAGCAAGTTGGTGCCTCTTTTGACACGGAGCGGAGCCAGATTTATCTCTCCTCTTGTCTGTCTCATTATACCCCCTCCTCTCCAACATCCCTCTCCTTTTGCCAAATCCAAATGTCACAGATTTCATCAGTTTGCGCAAAGAATGTCACTGTATGATAAACTCAAAATGTCACAGCGATGAAATCTTACGTGATTGATGTTGGCGAGGTTATGACTCCACAAATACACTGCAAAAGGTTTGATTAGCCAAACCTGTTTGGATTATTTATACTGTTGAAAAGTTTGTAATAATGAGGAGATTTGAGACCATCTCGCTGCCAGTGCAAGGCATTGCTAATGAATGTGACCAATCACGTTATGTTTTCAAAAAACGAGTAATTGTCATAATACTCCTCTTCAGATGAAATCTACAGAAGTGGATCCGGGGTTATTCACTGACAGCTACTGCAAAGTGTGCAGCGCTCAGCTTATCTCTGAGTCACAGAGAGTCGCCCACTATGAGGTGAGTAACACACGCACTCACACACACACACGTTCAAATAAAGCGTAAACATTTACTGATACCCGGTAATTTGATCCGCTGTCAATAATGTTCTACGGTCTGCTGCGCACTTTCTTAAATGAGGGCAGATAAGTAGGTTAATTAGATTTTTTGCTGCTAATATTCATATGCAATTAAAAAAGGGGGATGAATTTCACCCACCATCAATCACCGTATGTAAATAAATTTATTTCTGATAATATCAAGCTAGATATGTGAGTAGGCTGATACACAAACTACATAGATTGCCCACAATCCCGCCCACAGGAAATTAGAAAAATCATCAGTAATGAAATGAAAATTAAAGGACTAGTTCTTTCAAAAATGAAGATTCGGTCATTAATTACTCACTCTCAAATTAAGATATTGTTGCATAGACAGCAACGCAACTGACTCTTTCAAGGCCTAGAAAGGTAGTAAGGACATCGATAAAATAGTCCATGACATCAGTGGTTCAACCTTAATGTTATGAAGCTACAAGAATACTTTTTGTGCACAAAGAAAACAAAAATAACACCTTTACTCTCTTCTTTTACAATTTCTTCTCTTCTGTGTCACTCTTTGACATGCGTTCACGAGAGTGTCACGACACGTTAAGTTCTTCAGAAAACAACAATCACAAGTCACATGACGAATTTTGATCAGAAAGCTCTCGGATTTGATTAAAAACATTTTAACTTGTGTTCCAAAGGTAAACGAAAGTCTTATGGGTTTGGAACGACATGAGGGTGAGTAATTATTGACAGAATTTTCATTTTTTGGTGAACTATTTCTTTAAATGAGAATAGTATTTCTTCCAGAGACCAAATGGAGAGTTTGTTGCTCATCTCCTGTTGATTTCTTTTTCTGGATAAATGTCTGACTCTTACATACAGCAACTTCTTTAGAGTTTCATAAGCGATTTCACCATCTCAAAGTGTGCTTATGTTTGCAGAGTTATACAAAAAATTTCAGATATTTCTCATCAAATTCTTTCAAGATCAATTCATCCACATTTATTTATATCTCTGTACGGTTACTATTGTTCAACAACTGTCTCATTTGTCTATTTTGTATTAGTAATTTTAGACAAAGTTGATACATAGATAAAAAAAAAAACAACCTTTGAAAAATTTACTTTCCCATTCTGGTGTGTATGATTTAGAAGTTGGTTGAAATTCACTAGATAAGCAAAATGACATAAGATATTTAGTCTTGTTTCCAGAATTGTTAGCATCATTACTCCAGTCTTTGTGTCACATGATCCATCAGAAGTCATTCTGATACATGATTCTTATTATTATCAATGTTGAAAACATTTGTGCTGCTTAAAAGATTAGCTCACTTCCAGAATAAAAATTTCCTGATAATTTACCCTTCCACCTGTCATCCAAGATGTTCTTTCTTTCTTCAGTTGAAAAGAAATAAAGGTTTTTGAGGAAAACATTCCAGGATTTTTCTCCATATAGTGGACATCAATGGGGATTAATGGGTTAAAGGTCCAAATTTCAGTTTCAATGCAGCTTCGAAGGGCTCTACATGATTACAGTCAAGGAATTTATGTTTTTTACAAGTTTTGTCTTGCATTAGCTTGACTTCACGCCTTATGTAATCATGTTGGAAAGGTCACGTGTGATGTAGGCAGAAGTACCGACCCAGTGTTTACAAAGCGAACATGCATAGAAAGTCAAACACTTTTTACAAATAAAGGTAAAACAACAATGCCGGACAATTTTGAAGTTGGAGGAGAAAATGAGATTGAAAATTACCTTTTCAAGGTGATCATGTAATGTCTGAAGTCATAGACATGCATCGCAGAGCTAGTGCAAGATGAGCATTTGTGGTTAAAATGTATAAATTTTTTTATTTTATTTTATTTAGAAAATTACAGATCGTTTCTCTAGATAAGACCCTTATTCCTCGGTTGGGAGCGTGTAGAGCTCTTTGAAGCTGAAGAACTTGAATTTGATTTTCAACCTGTTGATCCCCATTGAAGTCCACTATATGGAGAAAAATCCTGGAATGTTTTCCTCAAAAACCTTTATTTCTTTTCAACTGAAGAAAGGAAGACATTAACATGGATGACATAAGGGTGAGTAAAACCTAAACTTTTTTACCAGTAGCATATACTTCCATTTTTACTGTGGGCATTATATATTTGCTTTGTTATGTCTAAAGAGCATTTATATTTGTTCTAAAACAACAGTGCCTTGGGAGCCCAAATAAACCCACTTGAACCATCACAGATTCAAGTCACATGACTAATTTCGATGAATACACTAACAGAGCATGAGGGGGTACACAAATAACCCTCTTTGTGTAAGCATTTTAGTACATTTAAAAAAACGAATTGCTTTTGTTTATTTGCATCAGTTAACGGTTCGCCGATGCATAAACCCCAGCGGGATACGCCATTAGTGGGATGCTTATGGATCACGAGCAGCGCATTGTCAGCTTTGTCTTTTTAAAACTCTCAATTTTTCACAGCAGCTTGCTATAGGAGCCACATTGTTCCTGGCAATTTCAGAGCTGTTTTCGAAGGCAGGATCCAAGTCAGATAATTACATAGCATTGGATATCTGCGTTTGTGATTTGCCAGGCCAAGTTCAAAATCTCAGCAGTTCAAAAAGTCACTGCTTCTCAGAAACAACCAGCTGTTCTTCATTCGCTGCAAACGACCTGAGGAATTAGATGTGCTGGTCTTCATATTGCACACCAATCATCCAGGCTTTCAGACCAGCTGGGGCTCCCTAATCACCATATCAGATATGATATGGCTGTTTGTCCAAAAGTACGGCTTAAATAGCCTAGTGGTTTTTGTCTGCTTTTTGCGGTTCTGAGACAGCGGTTGATTCATATGACAGTTTCTTGCATTATATGTCATTACCTCAACCATGAACGGAGATGTCTTAATTATTGCCTCTTAAATTTGCCTGTTGCTCTCCGTCTCTTGAGGGAATGGAGCCATGTGGTTGACACTTGCGCTGGCTGAGAACCAGCTGTTAGCTTGTTAACCCAATCTAGAGTCTGGTCTCGTCTGCAATATCATGTCTCTCATGTTTAAATGATGAGGCTATCAACATGAGAAGTTCAGATTTGATCTGACCTTCTTGTCGCTTGGCATGGTCACGCAGGATAGCTGTTGATACATGGATTTGCTGCGTTTTTGACACCGTTTCCAAATGAAAGATCATATTTAGAGATCAGTAGGTCACAGTTGGGTGATAATATATTTCCCCAAACAGTTTGAGGTTGTTACTTATCATCAGTATGATTAACAGGAGGTGACAACAGTGACCGCGGTTCTGGAAGTATTTTTCCATTTATTTTCTCTATAGACATTTCACTAAAGAGTTTGAAGCCTTGAACTAAAGCAACCAGCTTCAAGATAAATTATTAAAACATCTAAATTAGTGCTGTGAATCGATTACATTTTTTAAAAATAATTTGCGATTAATCGCAATTAATCCCACCTAACATTAAAGTTTTTAATTATATTTTTATATTGCAATATATAATTTCACATTCAATCTTTAAATCAATGTAGAAACAACATAAAGAAAGTATATTTTTAATATTTGTTTAATGTCATCTTTTTTTATGACTGAAAGCAAGTATGCTGGTCTTTTGCTGGTTTATGCTAGTCTTTTGCTGGTTTATGCTGGTCCTTAGCTGGTCATGTTGCTGGTCAAGGACCAGCTTAAACCAGCATCAAAACCTAACCTTTTTCCTAATATTTAACCATTGACATTCAACATTACAGTATAATTGAGAGCTATCAAGTTAATATTTATTAGACTCTCTGCCTCGCCTTTCTAAAATGCTTCGATTTTTACAAAACTCATTGTTGATGGAAACCGAGGTGTTCTCTGATTTGACAAGCATCCTACATCAGAAATTGCTCCCACATTTGCAGCAGAAAGTGTTTGGCTTGCAGATATGTTGACCCAGAAATAAGGGGACAATGCGAGAGAGAGACAAAACCAACAATTAAAATTTAAGGCAATGTATCCCTTCAAATGTATAACAGACTTCAACCCCGTCACACCTTGTCACATTAATATTTTTAGAAAAATATAGGGAAGACAATAAAGATATAGATAGATATGTGAGTCAATCTACCAAACTGGTGCCATTTGGGTCTGCAACGTTTGATGATGATTTGTGTGTGTCCCTCATTTTAACTTACCACCTCGTCACACTAACTTGTTTTACCTATAATTAATGTCCTGTTGCTTTAAATGACATCACAGAGAGGTAGTGACCTCATTTGAGCCTTACAGCCACCAAGAACAAAAGCAGGGAAATACTGACATTTTTTTACATTGTTTATTTGATGTTTTTTTCATGTTAGACAGGGTCCGTCAAGCTTAACCCAACCACCCCGTCACGCAAAGTAGATAGGGAAAACTGTTTTTTTATTAATTCTTTTACATTATTACTGTAAAGAAAATCAAATTTCAGATTGAATGCATGCATGCTAGATGAGAAACTTGACTATATGGGAGATCTGCGGCCATTTTGGGATGAAATTTACCACCCCGTCACGTTTTTTTATTGTGATGGGGTGGTAATGGATGTGATGGTATGGTTCTGCTTCCTGTTTGAATGAGAAGATGTGTGAAACTACTTTAATATAGGATTCTAATATAGGTAGGGTGACCATACAGGTGTCTTTTTTGATTAGTGCATAGCAATGCTTCAAGTCAAATGAACACATGCCCTTGTGAAATGTATGCACAAAATTTAAAACCAGCAGTTCATATAGAGAAACACTTGTCCATACCACCCCTTCACAGTGAACCACCCCATCACATCGCTTACCACCCCATCACAGGGTCATTTTGTAAAAAGTTTATATAAATAAAATGAAATGTTACTTGATTTAATGTTGTATATGATATTCTTATTGTGTGGACTAATTAAATAAATGCCACATTATTTGTATTTTTTGAGTGAATTTGTTTTTTCACTACAAACAGTGAGGCCATTGAAATGTCAAATTCATTTTTTAAGATTAAAAATTGAAAAAAAAATTTTTCTATTGATGGCTATTGACTCTCTATTGATGGTTTGCAAAAAAGAGACAATTCATTATTAGGAAAAAATAAAATGTAAAAAATATATTTCATGTTTTACTACTCTAATGGCATACATATCGTCCGTAACGGGGTGGTACAAAAAAGGTGCCCTTGCCTGAGGAAAAAGGATATTAATAAGGAGTTTGTGCCTGAGGTGGGAAAATATGTTTTTTGGAGGGTTAACTTGTCTTTCAAGCTGTAGTCTTTTTTATAGAAAGTTTGTTCTTAATGAATTTTTTGAAAATTGCAAAGTGGAAATGGCACCCGTTTCGTAGAATGACTCATGTAATATTGTTGCAACTCTCTGCCCAGCCTTTCTGAAATGCTTCGATTTTTACAAAACTCATCGCTGATGGAAACCGAGGTGTTCTCTGATTGGCCAGCTATCAGGTGCGTTGTGATTGGCGTGAAATGTTACGCCCCTTACCATGCCGTTTCTCGGCGCGACGAGACAGAAACAATAAAAACCCATTATAAACGAGGCATTTGTTGCATCTAGTGGGGACATAACAACTGATTATAATGACTCATACAGTCTTTTTATGTGTTGCGTTGCGCAAACATAACACGTCTGCATTTGCGATCATAGAACGAGAAACAACAAGCACTACTCTACACTGCTCAAAACTCCCATTTGAATAGTCAGTACTGAATTCTTTAAATATGAAAACGTACTTACAAGCCGTCAGTCAGAAGCGCAGACTGTCCTTGCAACATTGGAATTGCCCCACTTTATAGCCTTAACCCTTTGTGTACAGCTGGCATTGTAAACTGCTCTCCCAGGTTCAGGAAACAGTCCTCTGTGAAATGCGCATTACTCACTTGAATATTTGCGTTGTGCTGTTCCGGAACAGTGTTGTAAATATAACTTAACCACTGATTTCTAGTGTCCTCATCTGGAAGGCCAAACGAAGTACTTTCACTTTCGCAGTGAAACACACTGCGTCTCCACAACATGGCGGCTGCAACACTATTACAGCCGGTAAAAGTTAGGCCTTCTTTCTTCCCATATACATATGGGTGGTGTTTTGCTAATCTATTCACCCCGTGATGTGGACAAGTGTCTGAACGAGCCGTTTTAGGGAGGTGTGGCTGAGTCTTAACTTTTATAATAAGATTTTAAGCTTTGCAACTTTACAGATCTTATCTATGCACAAACAGCTTGTAATACTCCGAAGACAAGGGAAAACAAGAAAAAACATCACATGACCCCTTTAAACTTTGACAAGCATCCTACATCAGAAATTGCTCCCACATTTGTGTTTGGCATGCAGATATGTTGACCCAGAAATAAGGGGACAATATGAGAGAGAGACAAAACCAAACATTTAAATTGAAGGCAATGTATCCCTTCAAATGTGTTACAGACTTCAACCCTGTCACACCTTATCACATTAATATTTTTGGAAAAATACAGGGAAGACAATTAAGAATGAAAGCATTTCTTGCTGATTACATCTGACATGTTAGATGTTTGTTTTATAACAAGTTCTGTGTAAAAAAAAGGTGTCTCAATCTGAAAAAAAAGAGAAAAGAAAATAATAAAAGGTTGTTACAACTGAGGTGGGAAAATATGATTTTTTGGAGGTTTGACATGTGTCTAATTATGTGGGGTATTTAGAAAATGAATCATATGTAGTTGAAAAAAAGTATATTCCAAGTTGAAATGTTACCGATCCCAGGAGTAACCCATATATGCTCGTAAAGTGTTCCGCGTCTAAATAAATGCAATTTTTTTGCAGCTGTGAGTGGGGTGGCCAAAGCTAGCCCCGCCACTGCGTTAATTGCTTTAAATATTTTTTGCATGTTAAACTGAAAAAAATTAATTGCCTGCGTTAACGCGTTACTTTTGACACCGCTAATCTGAATCAAAGAAATATTGCAAAGAAAGACAACAAGGTACAAAACCATGTGATTCCTTGGTAACAGCGACTTTTTTGATTGGATAATCTTTCTTCACACTTACAGTGCAGTGCAGTCTTTCAATCAAACACTTTCTACAAAAGCCACAACAGCACACAGCTAATTTAAGGTCTGTATTGAAAGGTTTACATTGTTATTGCTAAAAATAATGAAAACAAACAGTTGTGTTCTGTAGCCATCAAATGCATCGTAAAACGTACTGCAGTTTCCCCATTACAACACGGTGACACATCTGCTTTTAGTTTTCTTTCTTTTTCCTCACAGAATTCAGAAAACAAAGCCCTGAGTTGCAAGCTTGTTATTGTCAGCTGGTTGCTGCTATAATGAGGATGGTAGAAGTTTGCTGGAGACAGAGCGATGAGGCTGTGTGGTCATGCATTTAATGAGAGCGATCCGTGTGCCACCACCCCGCTGAGAAGAGTCTAGCTTACTAGAATGAACAAAGTCAACGCTAGCCCTAGATGCTTTGCTTATTATCTGAGAACAGACAGTTAGGATCAATGGCAGACATTTATCAGAACCGCCTAACTGGGATGTTGTGGCGTCTTTATGTATCCTGGGTAAATGCAGCCACAAACGCAGCAAGTGATTTAGTTGACCTATTCAGGGTTAGATACCTCAAAGTAGAGGCCTTTTTTAAATTATCAGATGAACAAGAGGAGAAAAAAGAGGCGAGGAAACACCTCAGGGCTGACTGAACACGACTTGATGGGATCAAGAGTGTCCCGGGTCAATTAGCACCTCGCTGCTCTATTTCAAAGCTCCTCACAGAGGTGAAAATTTACTCTAGTGATTGAGAACACAGGTGCAGGAGGAATATCAATGGATCAGAAGGGCCTGAAACAAGGTCTGCCCTACTATATACATACAGCTTTAGTAATAGTGTTTGCAAAATGATTGGATCACTTACTTTGAGGTGTAAAAGAAGCAGTGTAGCCTAAATAATCTTAATTTACTAACCCTTATGTCGTCCCAAACCCGACTTTCTTTCTGTTGAACACAAATAGAGAAGATAGCAGAATGTGCATGCTGCTATTTTCCTGCTGTACAATGAAAATAAATACGAGCTAAAAAAGCATGATAAAAATGTGCAACATCTTGAAGAACTACTCATCTCATAAAGAATTGCAAAGAACATATAATTTATCTTAAAATATGAGAAATTATAGTAAAATAGAAAATGTTAGATGTCATAAGTTTATAAAGTTATCGAAAAACTGTTGTGCAGAATGTTCATGTTGCTGTTTTCTAGAGCTGGGTAAAAAAAATTAATTTTTCGATTTTAATCGATTCTCATTTTAATGAAACGGTATTGATTCTTAAATCCCAAGAATCGATTAGTCTAGCGTGTTTTCAGTTAATAAACAACATTGTCGCACACCTCTCCTGCAATAAATCGCAATATAATTTGTGATTGTTACTTTTGATATGAAACAAAGACTTGGATTTTCAAATTCTGTACATTTTATTACAATATTCAAAGAATAAATGCTGTCTTGGTGTTGTTTAATGTGGGGTGACAGATCGCTGTAGAGCCTCAGTTTAAGAGAAGTGGCAGCGCAAACTTATCATCTCCTCCTTAATACCAGTTTTGGCATGAAATAAACATAAATGAACAAAAAAAACTATATTATATAACATATTCTGTCTCATGTAATCGCTCAGTCAGTGTTTCAACCACAGAAAAAAGACATTGATATAACAGCTTGTAAACAATAACATAAAAATGTATGTAATTTACCTCAGAAAAAAAACATATTCTTCAATACTAGTCTTCAATATTTAAGTTTTTATGACAAGTTTTTATGACAGACACCATCTAAATGTTTATATATATATATATATATATATATATATATATATATATATATATATATATATATATATATATAAATGTAATTTACATTTTAAGCTAACTTGGATTAGTTTGTATTATAATTTTAACCTTCAATATTATAATGTAATACCAACTGACTCTCATGTATTTATTTTACAGCATTAGTTGAGAGATTTTTTATTTTTTTTGGCATGTACAGTACCTGATATACTATATTGAATCTATATTGAAATCAGAGTTGAATCGCAACCTTGTAAGGCATAACCAAAACCAATTTTTAAAACCCACCCCTACTGTTTTTCATACAATGGAAATGAATATGATTAAAAAAATGCACCAATAAAGTAATCCATACAACAGGTTTGGAAGAAAAATTACTTTCTTTTTTATTCTTTCTTGGCTGTCAAAGTTGAAATTATAAAATTTTTAAAATATTTTTTATTCTAATTCATTTTTCATTTAGAAATAAATGTTTAAATAATAATTTTGACAAATTTACTGTATTTGAAATTAATATAATTTTAATTTGCCAGAAATCATGACATTTACAATTATTATTTTTTTATTGACATACCTAGTAACAGTAAGAAATACTGTCCTCCAAAGGCAAAGTGCAGTAACTACTCCAACACTGAAACTGAGAAGAATGCCTTTAAACTTTTTACGCCAGTTAGTCAAACATGTTGACTCTGAAACGGGACAAAACTGAACCACAAGACTTTGCCACAAGACAAAACCGTTGTCACAAAGTCCATTTTAAGCCTTGACTCAATTTTGACCAAATGTGTAGTTACTGCGCTTTGCCTTTGGAGGGCAGAATAGTAACCAAATCAGTGTTATTCATCTAACATTATTGAAATAGTAGGTAGAAGATATGCTGTCAAGTTAATACAAAGTAAACTTTTCATCAAAAACCTTAATTTGTTTTCAACTTAAGAAAGAAAGTCATAAACGTTTTGGATGACATGGGGGTGAGTAAATCATCAGGATTTTTTTATTCTGAAAGTGAACTGATCCTTTATAAATTTATCCTTTATCTTTATACTAGTGCTGTCAAATTGATTATTTGCAAATAATCGCATCCAGAACATATATTATGTAAACACAAACGTTTATTTTGGATGCGATTAATTGCAATTAATCGATTCGATCACACTACTTTATACATGAAATGACACAGTATACCTGCTATTTTTTATGTAATGAAGTGGTGGATTATTGAATAAACAGTGTATGAGTCAACTAAACCACTTTTACGATACTTTTTTTGTTGTCATTTACAGTGGTTTGAAAAATTGTTGGCCACCTTCCTAATTTATTATGTTTGTCACACTTTTAATGTTTCAGATCATCAAACAAATGTAAATATTAATCAAAGATAACATAAGTAAACACAACATGCAGTTTTTAAATTAAGTTTTTTTTATGAAGGGAAAACAAAATCCAAACCCACATGGCACTGTGTGAAAAAGTGTTTGCCCCCCCCCATCCCCTCTGTTAAAACATAACTGTGGTTTATCACACCTGAGTTCAGTTTCTCTAGCCACTCCCAGGCCTGATTACTAACACACTTGTTCGCAATCAAGAAATCACTTAAATAGGACCTCCCTGACAAAGTGAAGTAGACCAAAAGATCTTTAAAACCTACACATGTTGAGATCCAAAGAAATTCAGGAACAAATGAGAAAGAAAGTAATTGAAATCTATCAGTCTGGAAAAGGTTATAAAGCCATTTCTAACGCTTTGGGACTCCAGCGAACCACAGAGAGAGCCATTATCCACAAATGGCGAAAACATGGAACAGTGGTGAACCTTCCCAGGAGTGGCCGGCCGACAAAAATTACCCACAGAGCGCAACGACGACTCATCCAAGAGGTCACAAAAGACCCCACAACAACATCTAAAGAACTGCAGGCCTCTCTTGCCTCAGTTAAGGTCAGTGTTCATAACTCCACCATAAGAAAGAGACTGGGCAAAAATGGCCTTCATGGCAGAGTTCCAAGACGAAAATCGCTGCTGAGCAAAAAGAACATAAAGGCTCATTTTGATGATCCCCAAGACTTTTGGGAAAATACTCTGGACTGATGAGACAAAGGTTGCAATTTTTGGAATGTGTGTGTCCCATTACATCTGGCGTAAAAGTAACACAGCATTTTAGAAAAAAAAGAACATCATACCAACAGTAAAATATGGTGGTGGTAGTGTGATGGTCTGGGGCTGTTTTGCTGATTCTGGACCTGAAGACTTACTGTGATAAATGGAACCATGAATTCTGCTGTCTACCAAAAAATCCTGATGGACAATGTCCGGCCATCTGTTTGTGACCTCAAGCTGAAGTGAACTTGGGTTCTGCAGCAGGACAATGATCCAAAACACACCAGCAAATCCACCTCTGAATGGCTAAAGAAAAACAAAATGAAGACTTTGGAGTGGCCTAGTTAAAGTCCTGACCTAAATCCTATTGAGATACTGTGGCATGACCTTAAAAAGGTGGTTCATGCTCGAAAACCCTCCAATGTGGCTGAATTACAACAATTCCTGCACAGTGCTGTAACAGACTCATTGCAAGTTATCGCAAATGCTTGATTGCAGTTGTTGCTGCTAAGGGTGGCCCAACCAGTTATTAAGTTTAGGGAGCAAACACTTTTTCACACAGGGCCATGTGGGTTTGGATTTTGTTTTCCCTTCATAATGAAAAACTTCTTTCAAAAACTGCATGTTGTGTTTACTTGTGTTATCTTTGATGACCTAAAAAACGTTAAAGTGTGACAAACATGCAAAAAAAATCAGGAAGGGGGCCAACACTTTTTCACACCACTGTACATTTATGAACAGAGGACATTCTGCAAAAAAATCTCCAGATAAAACAAAGTGAGTTCGGAATGTCCAGAGCTTTCATTACTGTGTAAACTATCCCCTAATGTCTGGTGATTCATCTTTCTGCCTTTCAGATTTCCAAAACCCTTTACCTCCAGGGTTCATAACAGCTACAGATTGTTGTATTTTATGGTGGCTTAAAGGGAGATATAACTCCTCATAATTTTTATGCAGATTTACAGTTTTGGGGGCAGATATCTCTCTGGCTGGTTGATAATAGATTGGAGGACCCTTGGTGAGAATTACTCTTCTGGAGCCTTTTCACTGTTCATATGGCTGGGCATTCATCTGCTGCACAACAATCAATATGGACCTTTATCCACCCACCGGAGCGATCATTCGGAGCCTGGACTGGGGCATATCAAGCTCTGAGAAATGAAAGCAGTGGCCCATAATCTTGTTCCTGTAGCTCTGATGAGAATTGTTCAAGGCCTGACATCGCTTAGTTTGATAATCAATGGCGAGTTGTTTTTCTGTCAACACTGGAATGAAAGAGGCCGCTTGTGAAACCACCTCTCATATATTGTCCCGTCTCTCTCATTTTCTTGCAGAGTCGAAAGCATGCAAACAAAGTCCGTCTGTATTACATGTTACATCCAGTGGATGGTGGCTGTCCTGCAAAGAAGCTTCGAACAGACAATGTAAGTGAAGATATACCCCTGCATATTTGGCATTGAAAAATACTAGCAGCGATTCCAAGCCACTTTCCTTCTTAACAATTGAAGCTGGCAGTTTCATTACTCCGTCAAGGAAGCCAGATGTAGCTACCACAGGAAAACCGTTTTATGTCCACGACATATTGATTGACATGGATGACCTGCTCGTCTAAGCTTATTACTTCTGCCCAGTCCCACATCTCTCACATTTCAGGCTATCACTGGGGTGTAGTGATGAAGCGGATCTTTTAGGAGTAGGAAGAATGACCCAATCCATTTTGTTACATCTTTCACATGACACGCTGTCACTTCATGTCACACATGGCTTGTGAATGTCTGTGGTTTGAACTGCTGAAGGTCTAGAGGTCATATTAGACTGGGTTTGAAAGGATGTATTTGGAATATTTTCGCGAACTATGCCTGCAATTTTGTTCATAGGTGACTTTCTCCTACCAAAGCAGCTTACATAAAAATGAAAAAGAAGAAAAAAAACCCCACACAAATCTGTGGTAGACTAACATGATTTGTTTCCCTACAATAAAATCTTTTTAATAATTTATATTTTTTAACTCACATAGAAAGGAACTTGTGGACTTGCTTATTTTACTGGTAGCATAAAATCAATAATAATTCAATTTAATAAAATGTAAATAATATTTGTGTCATATATTAGAATAATATTGTTTAAATTTATAATAATATAATATAATACAATAATGTAAATATTTACATTTTACATATAATATAATAATGTAAATATTTAATTTTTAAATTATTTTGTATATTTTTATATAATATATTATGAAATAATATAATATAATGAAATTATGCATATATTTAACATGTTAATTATTTGTTGATATATTTTAAATTATGTACTGTTAAAATATATAATAAAATACTGCAAATATTTAATATTTAAATGATTTTTATTTTTATATTATATATTGTTAAAATATACAGAATATAATATGATGCAAATATTTAACATTTAAATGACTTATTTTTCTACATATTTTTTATATTATATAGTTAAAATATATGTAATTTAATATTTAATTATGCAAATATTTAAAATTTAGATTATTCAGTTCAATATTCAGTTAAAATATCTAATATAATAAGTATAATAAATAATATAATATAATATACTTAATCAAATATAATAATAAAAATATTTAAAATGTAAATTATTTTTATACATATTTTATATTATATATTGTTATTATATTACATTATATTATATTATAATGCAAATAGTTAAAATCTAAATTATGTATATAATACAGATTTTTATATTATATAATAAAATACATAATATAATATGACGCAAATATTAAACATTTAAATGATTTATTTTCTTTTATATAATAGTTAAAATATATCATATAATATAATATGATAATATACATAATATAATATAATAATGCAAATATTTAACATTTAAATAATTATTTTTTTATATATTTTTAGATTATATACTGTTAAAAATATATTATATAATATAATAATGCAAATAATAATTAAAAATTTTAAATGATTTTATATTATATATTGTTAAAATAAAATAAAATATAATATGTAATATAATACAAATATGTAACATTTAAATTATTTATTTATATATATTTATATATTGTTAAAATATAATATAATAATGCAAATATTTAAAATGTTTTTATACATATTTTATGATATATTGATAAAGTATATCATAATATAATATATAATAATGATGCAAATATTTTAAAATTAAAAGATTTTTTGTATACATATTTTGTATATTATATATTGTTAAAATATATAATACAATATAATAAACAATATTTGGATCGTATATTATAAGAATTTTGTTTAAATGTAATTTATAATATAATTAAATATAATTTATTTAATTATGCAAATATTTAACCTTTAAAATATTTATTTATATATATATTATTTTATAATTATATTATCAATTTATGACAATATTTTCATATGACTGTCATACAATCAGTAATAATGGAAATTACCACCATTATCAAACCATTTTTATGGTATTTAGACTGGTCATATAGTTGAGAGTTTTATGCAAGAGACATAGTCGTCAGAAAATGCTAGACCTGATCCATGAATGTAATAATTTAAGCATTTTGAGGGAACATCAGAAGCTGTTCCACAGGGAACAAAGGGTGTTGTGGGGTGCAGATGGCAATACAGACTGTTGTGTTTTATTCAGTTATATATAATTATTGCCTGCACCTGTGTTTTACCCTAGTTCTTTCCCCTCTTTCATGAAAGAAAAGTCTTGTGATGGCACTGTGTGGTTGTCTCAAGGCCTTGCAGACGTCTTGAAAACATTTGTGTTTATTGTTTTCTGATATAAACTCAGTTTTCTCAGTTTTCAGTAAGCATTAGATAACACTTGACTATTTTAATTCAAATACCAGACTAACTAACCCCACAGAAACACATATAAAGCATCTACAAACATCTGAGTCTCTGCTCCTCATGTATTTCTATGGTTTATCTCACAATGTAAACTTGTGTCAGTTTAAGACGCCACGTTTGTTGTGTATTGAGGCAGTCAGCAATATTAAAAATTCCACTGAAATTAAAAGGGATGCCGTGATGTGTTGATTGTTTTCAGCCAAGGTCAATGTCTAAATGGACCTTCTCGGTTTAGCTGGATGTTGGTGAGGTCTTTCCCCTCGGGAGAGTAAATAAAGACATTATGGCGTGTCAGGAGAGGAATAACAAGAAGCAGAATGAGTGGACACAGATCGATGCCTGCGGCATTTCGCATGCGGAGAGAAGACAGACCTCAGTTCAAGCGCAAGCCTTACAGAACAATTAAAGCTCAGAAAGTCAATTAAGATCTCATTTTTTAATGCTTAATCAAACGTTTCATGCAACAACAACAAAAAAAAAAAACGAAAATGCTGTAATTTATTGACTATTCTTTTGTGAAGAATGAAGCCATTTTGATTTCTTGCCAAAAAATCTGAGTTCATAAATTGTATTATTATACTTTTGGTATTTTTTTGGGGTCATATTTCTGACTCATACTAACCTCTCCAGCTCTGCATGTTTATTGAATGGCGTTGACCTTGCAATTCCACTTTCTTAGCACTCAGGATATTGACCATTGATTTATATACTGAACTGAAGAGCTGTTCTACCTGTAAACAGTAAATAAAGCAAAAGTAACCAGCTCCTTTAGCCAAATAATAGCAATAGCAAAACGACAATAATCAAATTTTATTGACCTAAATCATCATC
>NC_133383.1:24791080-24880030 GCF_049309525.1 Garra rufa
TATTTTCATGTTATTGTTTTTATTGTAGCGGCATGTTTATTCTGATTAATGTCCAATCTGTCTAAAATATAACAGGACTGTGGCGACACCAGCAGCATGGACAATCGCCTCGCTCACATAATATATAATATCTTCTATAACATGAAAAACATATTTTACGACAATGTCGTTATTACAAGAACAAATGCCATTTTAACAAGAAAATATGTAGTTTTAACAAGAAAAAGATGTTTTAACAAACAATACATCTTATTACAAGAGATGTAAATAAAATTTGTTGTTTTAAGTCGTTTTAACATTATTCTGAGAAAATGTCATTTCAATGACATCTCATTATTACAAGAAAATTTTGTTTTTTTTATGACATACAACACGACAATGACACATGTCGTGATTATGAGAAAATATGTTGTTTTAAACAAGGAAATTAAAAGAGAAAAAGATGTCGTTTTTTAGTTTTAAGTCATTTTACCAACAAAACATCTTGGTATTCTAAGAAAATTACGTTTCAACGACATATCTCGTTATTACGAGAACATATGTTGTTTTAAGGAGAAAAAAGTCATTTTTTATGACATAACATCTCATTATTACTAAAAATATGTTGTGTTAACAAGAAAATATGTAGTTTTACAGAGAAAAAGATGCCCTTTAAATGACAACACATCTCATTATTATGAGAAAATGTTTAAACAAGAAAAAAAGAGAAAAGAGACAAAGATTTTCATTTTTTATGACATAACGTCTTATCACGAGAAAAGATGTCATTTTGTAACCACATATTTCATTATTATGAGAAAATACGTAGTTTTACAGAGAAAAATGTTGTTTAAAGGGCAACACATCTTGTTATTACGAGAAAATGTTTAAACAAAAATGCTGTTTTAAAGAGAAAAATATGTAGTTTTAACAACAACACATCTCATGATCATGAGAAAATATGTAGTTTAAACAAGGAAATGTTTTAAAAAGAAAACAATGTCGTTTTAATAACAGATGTCATTAAAGATTATTATGAGATAAGATGCTGTTTAAACGACAACACATCTCGTTATTATGAGAAAATGTCTAAATAAGAAATGTTTTAAAGAGAAAAAGATTTTCATTTTTTATGACATAACATCTCATTATCACAAGAAAAGATGTCATTTTGTAACCACATATTTCATTATTATGAGAAAATATGTCATTTTACCATGAAAAATATGTAGTTTTAACAACAACACATCTCGTGATCATGAGAAAATATGTAGTTTAAACAAGGAAATGTTGTTTTAAAAAGAAAAAGATTTTCATTTTTATGACATAACATCTCATTATCATGAGAAAATTATGAGAAAAGATGTAGTTTTACAGAGAAAAATATGTTGTTGAAACGGCAAAACATTTTGTTTTTACAAGAAAATGTAATAACAGCAGTATGTTGTTTAACCATGGTAAGCCACATGTCCTATTCATCATGTTTATGTTTTTGTCTGCCTGACAGGACCACACAGAGTTGTGTATCTTGTATTAGAGCAGTTAAAATGAGATGCTTTGAGTACAATTCTCTCATACTGACCACTGGATGTTCAATATGGCATCTCATGGCAAAGAACTCTCTGCTGATTTGAGAATTAGAATTGTTGCTCTTCACAAAGATGGCCAAGGCTATTAGAGGTTCAGTAACACCCTGAAACCGAGTCACACTACAGTGGTCAGGGTCATACAGAGGTTTTCCAAGATGGGTTCAATTCGGAACAGGCCTTGCAAGGGTCGATCAACGAAGTTGAGCACTCGTTCTGTGCGTCAGGTGCAGAACCTGGCTTCAAAAAAATGCATGAGTGCTGCCAGCATTTCTTTAAAGGTTGCAGAAGTGGAAGGTCAGCTTGTCAGTGCTCAGACCATACACTGCACGCTGAAACAAGTCTGTTTGCATAGGCGTCGTCCCAGAAGTAAGCCTCATCTGAAGCTGGCTCACAAAAAAGCCTGCAAACAGTTTGCTGAAGACAACCTGTCTAAGAGCATGAATTACTGGAACCACGTCCTGTGGTCTGATGAGACCAAGATAAACTTGTTTGGATCAGATGTTGTCCAGCATGTGTGGCGATGCCCTGCTGAGGAGTGCCAAGAACATTGTGTCTTGCCTACAGTCAAGCATAGTTGTGGCTGGTACTGAGGAGCGGCAGTTCATTGAGGAAAACATGGATTCCATTTTGAAGCAGAACATGATGCCTTCCCTCCAGAAACTAGGCTGAATGGCAGTTTTCCAACATGATAACGATTCCAAACACACCATCACGAAGACAACTGCCTTGCTGAGGAAGCTGAAGGAGATAGAGTGGCCAAGTATTTCTTTAGACCTGAACCCTGTTAAGCACCTGTGGGGCATCCTCCAGCGTAAGGTGGAGAAGCACCATGTGTCTAACGTCAAGCAGCTCCATGAGGAGTGGAAGAGGATCCCAGCAACAACCTGTGAAGCTCTGGTCAACTCCATGCCCAGGATGATTAAGGCAGTGCCAGATAACAATGGTGCTAACACAAAATATTGACACTTTGGACAAGTTCACTTAGGGTGTACTCACTTTTGTTGCCAGCTATTTTGACAATAATGGCTGTATGTTGAGTAACTTTCTGGGAACAGTAAATCTATACTGCTATACAAGCTGCACATTGACTACTCTAAACTATATCCAAGTTTCATTTCTATAGTATTGTCCCTTGAGAAGATATACTAAAATGGTTGCTGAAATGTGAGGGGTGTACTCACTTTTGTGACATTCTATATATGTATGTGTGTGTATATAGCTAACTACTTTTTCAAAGAGTAATATGATTGCAGTTTATATAATGATTAGCTTATAGCTTGGCGAGCTAAAGTTTTGAAGTAACTTCCCCAACACTTCTCAGAGCCAATATCAGTCAATATGACAAATTCAGAGCGGTTGCATCAGTGCAGGAAGTAGAATAGACGCTAGACCGTTTTTAGAAGTTTGTAAATTACTTCTCCACAGCGTGACCCACATCTGCCAATTTGACAGCCAAATTTCATATCTTCCTCTTAAAGCTATAATAACACATTTGCTTCATAAATCATCCTGTTCTCCTGTATTATTAGCTGAAGGTGATAAATGGTCCCGGTTAAAGGATATCAGAGTATGTGTCTGCCTCTATGTCGTCCCAGGGCAGTGTGGAGGGAGACGTGGACAAGAACAAGTGCTGCACGCTGTGCAATATGTCGTTCACTTCGGCGGTAGTGGCCCAGTCGCACTACCAGGGCAAGATTCACGCCAAGAGACTGAGGCTACTGCTGGGGGAGCCACCTGCCATCACATCTAAAGGTAGGAGGTGCTGGTCTAAGATCAGGCTCACACTCTCTAGATCACCATATTTAAAGGCCATGCTGTTCCTGGATCAGTATTCATAATTAAATGAGCTTTACGTGTATATGACGTCTTAAGCAGCCAGCGGGGGAGTGACCCGTTCAACCATGGATGGACTATGAATATGAGATAATGGCAATTATTCTTGAGAATGAGTTCATTATTATTGATGCTCAAGTTATTATGTATTATTGATGTTTAATGAGGTTTGATATGAGATATATATGGCACTACTGTGCACAGTTAGAGTAAGGGGCTTTTTTAAAAATCTCTAAACCTACATTTTAAACAGACACTCACCAGCCACTTTATTAGATAAACTAATTCAACTGCTCGTTAATGCAAATATCTAATCAACCAATCACATGGCAGCAAATCTGCATCTGCTGAAGTTCAAACTGACTATCAGAATAGGGAAAGAAAGATGATTTAAAGGGATAGTTCACCCACAAATTCTGTCATTCATTACTCACCCTCATGTTGTTCCAAACCCGTAAGACCTTTGTTCATCTTCGGGACACAAATTAAGATATTTTTGTTGTTTTTGTTATGTTGTTTTGAAGAATATATGTTATTTTAACGACGTAACATCTTGTCATTACAAGAAAATATGTTGTTTTAAAGGGGTCATCCGATACCCATTTTCCACAAGTTAATATGATGCTTTAGGGTCCTAATGAAAAGTTTGTAATATACTTTGATTAAAAATTCTCAATGGTAGTGTAAAAAAACACTCATTTACCTGGTAAAAATGGCTATGTTCTCAGCAAGCGATATCAGTACCTGGCCCTTTAAATTTTATGAACCTCTGCTCACCCCGCCCCTCAGTTATGTGGGGCGTGTCATTACATAGCACACGGGGTGTTGCCTAGACCAGTGGTTCTCAATCCTGGTCCTGGGGGACCCCTGCTCTGCACATTTTGCATGTCTCTCTTATTTAACACACCTGATTGAGATCTTCAGCTTGTTAGTTCAGTTCATGGATCTCTCTTCTAATGAGCTGATCTCAATCAGGTGTGTTAAATAAGGGAGACATGCAAAATGTGCAGAGCAGGGGTCCCCCAGGACCAGGATTGAGAACCACTGGCCTAGACAACAGTTAGGGGTATAGTTGTATAGTTGTATAGTATGGCACTTGGGGGGCTTTGAAGACACTGTTCAACCCCATCCATTTAAAATTTAATTTAAAAACCGGAGTTGGAACCGAAACAAGATGACACCTGCAAAGAAGTGGAGAGGGGGTTCAATCTTCAACTGGCTGGCAGGAGCCGCCACTGGCAGGTCACGCCTCAACAAGTTTCAGCAACAACAGATTTTCGGCGGATTTTGTGTTTTGTAATTAATTCTTATTGTGAACCTGTTCAGTTCTTTATTTTTAGCGCGATTAAAGTGTTTAAATGGCGGTGATTCCTACTGGTTGGTTAATGCCGCTTCTACTGGTCGCTCAGTCAGCCAACCGCAAGAGCGCTCCAAGGTTACTACGTTTCCTCATTCCAAGGTCACATGACCCGTCCGTGGCAGCTCCAGCCATTCACGCTCAACTAGCCAGCCACCACTGACCTGCGAATATAACGCGTTTCCTATCACACTCGCTGCATAAAATTACATTATGTTAATATTATAAATATATTATTATGACTCTATTCATTTGTATGATTGACGTTTTAGATTTTGTTCCCCAGGTAAATAAATCAGTCAAATTACTGTGATCACGACTGGTTGCTTACTGACGCTTCTCTGGACGCTCAACCAGCCGCAATTGACTTGCACTCATTACATTTTTTTTTTTGCTTCAAATTTAAACTAATTAGTCTTTCATGTTTTTATCTTTAAACCGACTGTCATGTATTTTTTTCTTTTTGGTTTAATTGAGAAAGGATATGTTGTTTGTACTTTTGTGTGTGTGTGTCTTGTGTATATTATTTAACGATCATTAATATTATTTTATGGGTCTAGTCTTTTAATGTGCCGACGTTTTATGGAGGTTGCTTACGAATAAAGTGTTTAAATGGCTGTAATTTCAACTGGCAGCTTATTGTCGCTTCCATTGGCAGTTCATCAGAGAGCCGCGAGAGCGATCCGAGGTTAACTCGTTTTCTACCACTCTTGCTACAAGGAAGTATATTATTTTATGATCATTAATATATTCTTATGGGTCTAGTATTTTAATTTATCGACATTTTATTGAGTTTTATTATGAATAAAGTGTTTAAATGGCCGTGGTTTCAACTGGCAGCTTATTGTCGCTTCCACTATAGCTCAGTCAGTCAGCTGCGAGAGCGATCCGAGGTTACGCGTTTTCTACCACTCTTGCTACAAGGAAATATATAATTTCATGATCGTTAATATATTCTTATGGGTCTAGTCTTTTAATTTATCCACATTTTATTGAGTTTTGTTATGAATAAATCTTTAAATGGCCGTGGTTTCAACTGGCAGCTTATTGTCGCTTCCACTGGCAGTAAGAGCGCTCCGAGTTTAAGCGAAGCGTCAGTAAGCAACCAGTTGTGATCACGTTAATTTGACTGCTTTAATTATGGAAAAATAACTAAAAGGTCAATCATACAAAAGAACAAAGTCATAAAAATACGTTCATAACAATAAAATACTGTATTTCCTTGCAGCCAGAGTGACAGAGAAGGTGTTACACTCACAGATCTAAAACCATTGAGACTGCCAGCTACCAGCCCGCCACTGGCAGGTCACGTGACCTGCCAGAATCAGACTGGCAGCTGCCACCAGCCACTGACAGGTCACATGACCTGCCAGTGGCGGCTCCTGCCAGCCAGTTGAAGATTGAACCCCTACTGGAGAAGTGCGGCAATTACGGCTTATACTGGACGTGTCTGAATGGTTAGTAAACTTAATGTCACTTTGATTTATCTTTATATGTACTGGCAGGGTAGAGTACTGAGAGAGATACGAATGCGATGTGTTTACTGTGTTTACTGTGGTACAGAGACGAACGCGGTGTGTTTACTGTGGTACAGAGCTGAACGCGGTGAGCCTTTAAGTCGTTTTAACAACTCACTATACTGAGAAAATGTTTCAATGACATAGCTTTTCGTTATTACGAGTAAATGTTTAAAAGACAAAAAGATGTCATTTTTTTACAACATCTAGTTATTATGAGGAAAGATGTCTTTTTAACAGGAAAATGTAATTTTACAGAGAAAAGGATGTCATTGTAATGACAACATATTATTATGAGAAAAGATGTAATTTTTATGACATGACATCTTGTTATTATGAAAAAATTTCATTTTATGTCGTTTTAACAATATAACATCTTATTTTAATAACATCTTGTTATGAAAAAATTTCATTAAGTAGTTTTAACAATGTAACATCTCAATTTCATTTCAATGACATCTAGTTATTACGAGAAAATATGTTGTTTTAAGGAGATGTAATTTTTTACCACATAGTTCGTCTTTGAGAAAAGATGTTTTAACGACACAACATATTATTACGAGATGTCATTTCAGCAAGAAATTATGTAGTTTTACAGAGAAAAAGATGTACATAACATCTTGTTATTATGAGAAAAGATGTTTTAAGCTATTTCAATGACATCTTATCATGAGAAAATATGTTGTTTAAAAGAGAAAGAGAAGTAATTGATTTTCGACATAGCTCGTTATTATGAGAAAAGATGTTGTTTTAACAAAAAAATATGTAGTTTTACAGAGAAAAACGTTATTATTATCTCGTTATTATGAGAAAAGATGTTGTTTTAATGACATCTTGTTATTAAGTAAAATGTTGAGTCGTTTTAACAACATAACGGCCCGGTTTCACAGAAAGGGCTTAGACTAAGCCAAGATTAGGCCATAGTTCAATTAGGACATTTAAGTAATTTTTATAAACATGCTTAGAAAAAAATCTTACTGGTGTGCATCTTGAGACAAAACAAAGATACTGATATATTTTAAGATCAGTCAGTGCAAGTTTCTTTTAGTTGAAAGTGAAACGGCTCAGACTCACATTTTAGTCTAGGACTAGGCTTAAGCCTTGTCTATGAAACCGGGGGTATATGTCGTTATTTTGAGAAAAGATGTCGTTTTACAAAGAAAAAGATGTCATTTTAATGACATCTTGTTATTACGTTTCAACGACATAACATCTCGCTATTACAAGATGTCGTTTTAAGAAGAAAATATGTAGTTTTACATAGAAAAAGATGTCATTTTTAATGACAACATCTCGTTATTACGAGAAAAAAATGTTTTAATGACATCTTGTTATTACAAGTAAAATGTAAGTCGTTTTAACAACATAACATATTATGAGAAAAGATGTTTTAAGTAAACAAGAAAATATGTAGTTTTACAGAGAACAAGAGGTCATTTTAATTACATCTTGTTATTATGAGAAAAGATGTTGTTTTAAGTGGTTTTAATGACATATCTCGTTATTACGA
Source organism: Garra rufa (assembly GCF_049309525.1). Classification (NCBI taxonomy): domain Eukaryota; kingdom Metazoa; phylum Chordata; class Actinopteri; order Cypriniformes; family Cyprinidae; genus Garra; species Garra rufa. Next base: position 24,798,866 of record NC_133383.1, read on the forward strand.
GAAAATATGTTGTTTTAAAGAGAAAAAGATGTAATTTTTACAACATGACATCTTATTACGAGAAAATGTTGTTTCAGCGACATCTCATTATTACAAGAAAATGTTGTTTTAAAGAGAAAAAGATCTCATTTTAATTGCAACACCTTGTTATTATAAGAAAAGATGTCGTCCTAACAACATGACATCTTTTTTATCACAAGAAAATTTGTAGTTTTGCAGAGAAAAATTGTTATTTTAATCACATAATTTCTCATTATTATGAGAAAAGATGTAATTTTAACAACATGACATCTCGTTATTATGAGAAAATGTTTTAAAGAGAAAAATACGTAATTTAACGACATATTATCTTGTTATTATGAGAAAATGTGGTTTTAAGTCGTGATTTAAACTGGTGATTTAAAGGGATAATTCACCCCAAAATGAAAATTCTGTCATTAATTCATCTTCAGGACACAAATTAAGATATTTTTGATGAAATCTGACAGCTTTCTGACCCTGCAAAGACAGCAGCACAACTATCACGTTCAAGGCCCAGAAAGGTAGTAAGGACTTTGTTAAAATAGTCCATATGACATCAGTGGTTCAACTGTAATTTTATGAAAACTTTTGTGAGCAAAGAAAAAAACCAACTTCTATCTTTTGTGTCAGTCTCCTGTTTTTTACAGGAGTGCACAAGATGTGAGTGCATTAGTCATATTAGAGGTTTATGTTCTCAAGACTGTCGCTTATGGCGTGTTTATGATAAGAGAAAGTGCTGTGGCAGGAAAAACACATCACAGACTCACTTAGCGTGCATAATTGCGCATGGCCAAGACACCTGAGGGTGCGAAATGACCCAATAAAGAAAAAACAGAACGAGCTCAGAAGACAATTCAGAATGACTGCACATATGTGACCCTGGACCACAAAACCAGTCTTAAGTCGCTGGGGTATATTTGTAGCAATAGCCAAAAATACATTGCATGGGTCAAAATTATAGATTTTTCTTTTATGCCAAAAATCATTAGGAAATTAAGTAAAGATCATGTTCCATGAAGATTTTTTGTAAAATCCCTACTGTAAATATATCAAAATGTAATTTTTGATTAGTAATATGCATTGTTAAGAACCTAACTTGGACAACTTTAAAGGTGATTTTCTCAGTATTTTGATTTTTTTCCACCCTCAGATTCCTGATTTTCAAATAGATGTATCTCGGCCAAATATTGTCCTATCCTAACAAACCATACATCAATAGAAAGCTTATTTATTGAGCTTTCATGTGATGTATACATCTCAGTTTTGTAAAATTTAACCTTATGACTGGTTTTGTGGTCCAGGGTCACATATATGCCGAAACACCTAATAAGACAGTACCTTTTTTCAGCTTGTTGATATGACTGACCAAAGATATTGTGTTTTATCCATCACATCACAACATTTTCTGCCTGTTTTATCATCCACCAGGCGACAATCGTATATCCAATCGCTTAGAAAGTAATAGCGCAGCTCTCATCAACAAGCCGTATGATTTAATGTGCCTTTATGTCCACAGCACAAATGGTCCGGGACGAGTTACGCGCTGACTTTTTAAAGTGTTTGTCTAAATAGCAAGCATCACTAAGCAACGGCATTAAAAACTATTAGTAACCCTAATAGGGTTCAAGAAACTGTCCTTTTGTTGTTTGTTCAGTAGTCATAGTAGTAGCTCAGCATTATTCGGTTATAGTCGGATAGTTGCTATGCTTGCTATTCCGCCGTCATAAAACTTTTACGCAATGGTGATTTTTCATGTTATAAGTGAACAGGTGTTATTGAGAAAGTGAGACCTTATATAACTCTTTAATATTTATGATAATAATGATAAGGTGTAAAAGACCTAGATGAAATGGTCTGAGAGGCTGGAATACAGATGAGGATATAATTTGATTCAATTATCCTTGAGTGTCTTTGCTATTATCAAGTAATTGACCAAACCGCTGCACTGCAGATCTACACAATTACTGTAAAGCTAGTTTAGACAAGATATTATGAAAGCTTCAAATGATAACACATGGATTTATGGATTTATGTTGATCTGTAGCACTCGCACCGCTTACCACTAAACAAAGTCGGTAAGATTTTAGTGAAATAGTATTACAATTTTAAATAACTGCTTTCGATTTGAATATATTTGAATATATATCCTTCAGAAATCATTGCCTGTTTCAGCCACTGAATAAAAAAGGTAATTGTGACTTTTTATCTCTCAATTCTGACTTTTTTTTCTCAGAATTGTGAGATAAAAGTGAGATATAAACTTGCAATTGATATAAATAAAGTCAGAATAGCAGGAAATAAACTCGCAATTCTGATTTTTATATATATATATATATAACTTATAGTTTATAGTAGTATAGTAGTATAGCTTATAGTAGTCAACTTTTTCTATGCAATTCTGCCTTTTCTTCTCAGAATTGTGAGATATAAACTTGCAGTTACGAGTTATAACGTCAGAATAGCGGGATATAAACTTGCATTTCTAACGTCTTTTTTATTGCAAATGTGAGTTTATACGTATCTCCTAATTTATACTTTTTTTTCCCTTGCAGTTGTTAGTTTACTTTCGCAATTCCAACGTTTTCCATGCAATTCTGACTTTTTTCTCAGAATTGTGATATATAAACTCACAGTTGCAAGTTATAACTTGCAGTTACAAGTTATAAAGTCTATATAGACTATAGATAAATCTCGCAATTCAATTCAATTCAATTAAATTCAAAAGTGTGAAATATAAACTTGCAATTGTGAGTTTTAAAGTCAGAATAGCAGGATATAAACTCGCAATTCTGACTTTTTTCCACACAATACCTTTTTTCTTAGAATTGTAAGATATAAACTCACTATTTCAAGTTATAAAGTATGAATAGCAGGATATTAACTCGCAATTCTGACTTTTTTTTCTCCCCATTCCAACTTTTTCTCTCAGATTTGGAAGATTATACCCCGCTTTTCTGACTTTATAACTTGCAATTGCAAGTTTCTATCTCACAATTCTGACTTTTTTCTATGCAATTATGACTTTTTTTTCTCCTTAGAATTATGAGATATAAACTTGCAATTGCAAGTTATAAAGTCAGAAAAGCGGGGTATAATCTTCCAATTCTTTGTATTCTTTTTTTCCTCTAGCAGTTGTGAGTTTAGTTTCGCAATTTTGACGTTTTTTTTAAGAATTGTAATATATAAACTCACAGTTGCAAGTTATAAAGTCAGAATAGTGGGATATAAACTCGCAATTCTGATTTTTTTTTCTCGCAAAAGCTAGTTTGTATCTCTCAATTCTGACTCTTTCTCACAATTGCACACAATTCTGACTTTTTTCTCAGTTGTGAGATATAAACTCATTGCAAGTTATAAAGTCAGAATGGCAGGATATAAACTCACAATTTGGACTTTTTTTCCACACAATTCTGACGTTTTCCCAGAATTGTAAGATATAAACTCACTATTGCAAGTTATAAAGTATGAACAGTGGGATATAAACTCGCAATTCTAACTTTTTTTCTTGCAAAAGCTAGTTTGTATCTCTCAATTCTGAGTTTTTTCCCTCACAATTGAACACAATTCTGACTTTTTTCTCAGTTGTGAGATATAAACTCATTGCAGGTTTTAAAGTCAGAATGGTAGGATATAAACTCACAATTCTGAGTTTTTTCTCGCAAATGCGAATTTGTATCCCGCAATTCTGACTTTTTTTTCTTAGAATTGTGAGATATAAACTCACAATTGCAAGCTATTAAGTATGAACAGTGGGATATAAACTCGCAATTCTGACTTTTTTTTTTCACAATTCCAACTTTTTCCAAACAACTCTGACCTGTTGAGATGTAAACTCACAAGCCTAATTTTCACACAATTACTTGCAGAATATTATGTTATGACTTAACATCTTTCACAGTTTGAAAACTGATACTTTTGAATGTTTTCATCACATATACAGCTTCATATGCATGAGTTTTCTAATCCAGTAGGTTTGCTCGATAGCTGACGTGATACAGCGTTGCACTTGAATGATGAAGAGCTCCGGTATGAACCCCGTGAAACTACGGTTTGACAAAACAGTTCAAATCCACATAGGGAAGTTAACAAAGCACGGCTGCATTAACAAATGCATTTTTATATCACTTTTGCATTTGTTAATGTAATAAAAACATGCCACAGTCACGTATTGAACATGTTTTAGTGACACACTTTGGACATTTCACTTTGAAACTGCGGTGAAACAAGCAGTCAGGTACATTACGTTGTTGCAGTAATGTATGTCGCGGCACGTATTTTCATGAGTCTGGGTTGCAGAAAATCTGAGAAAAAAAGTCAAAATTATGTTTCCCTCAGAATTGCATTTCTCAGAATTCTGAGTTTATTCTTGCAATTGTGAGTTTATAACAAGCAGTTCTGAAAAAAAAAGTCAGAATTGCAAGATGTAAACTCACACTTGTGAGAAAAAAGTTGCAATTACCTTTGTTATATTTTTTATTCAGTGTCAGAAACAGGCTTCCAAAAAAATATGACTTTATTAAAAAATATCAATAGATATACAGTCGTGGCCAAAAGTTTTGAGAATGACACAAATATTAGTTTTCACAAAGTTTGCTGCTCAACTGCTTTTAGATCTTTGTTTCAGTTTCAATTACATGACATTTATGCAAAGAGTCAGTATTTGCAGTGTTGGCCCTTCTTTTTCAGGACCTCTGAAATTTGACTGGGCATGCTCTCAATCAACTTCTGGGCCAAATCCTGACTGATAGCAACCCATTCTTTCATAATCACTTCTTGGAGTTTGTCAGAATTAGTGGGTTTTTGTTTGTCCACCCGCCTCTTGAGGATTGACCACAAATTCTCAATGGGATTAAGATCTGGGGAGTTTCCAGGCCATGGACCCAAAATGTCAACGTTTTGGTCCCCGAGCCACTTAGTTATCACTTTTGCCTTATGGCACGGTGCTCCATCGTGCTGGAAAATGCATTGTTCTTCACCAAACTGTTGTTGGATTGTTGGAAGAAGTTGCTGTTGGAGGGTGTTTTGGTACCATTCTTTATTCATGGTTGTATTTTTGGACAAAACTGTGAGTGAGCCCACTCCCTTGGATGAGAAGCAACCCCACACATGAATGGTCTCAGGATGCTTTACTGTTGGCATGACACAGGACTGATGGTAGCGCTCACCTTTTCTTCTCCGAACAAGCCTTTTTCCAGATGCCCCAAACAATTGGAAAGAGGCTTCATCGGAGAATATGACTTTGCCCCAGTCCTCAGCAGTCCATTCGCCATACTTTTGGCAGAAGATCAATCTGTCCCTGATGTTTTTGTTTGGAGAGAAGTGGCTTCTTTGCTGCCCTTCTTGACACCAGGCCATCTTCCAAAAGTCTTGGCCTCACTGTGCGTGCAGATGCGCTCACACCTGCCTGCTGCCATTCCTGAGCAAGCTCTGCACTGGTGGCACTCCGATCCCGCAGCTGAATCCTCTTTAGGAGACGATCCTGGCGCTTGCTGGACTTTCTTGGACGCCCCCGAAGCCTTCTTAACAATGCAGTGGAAAGTTTTTTTCGGAATTAAGTTAATTTTCATGGCAAAGAAGGACTATGCAATTCATCTGATCACTCTTCATAACATTCTGGAGTATATGCAAATTGCTGTTATAAAAACTTAAGCAGCAACTTTTCCAATTTCCAATATTTATGTAATTCTCAAAACTTTTGGCCACGACTGTACTAACCCCAAAAATAACCCATTTTAGAAGATTGTTCAAATAAACACCAAGAAACTCAAATGTTCTCAATTCTCAATTTGTTATGCCGAAAACACAATTTGCAATGAAAACATTATATATTGAATTGGAAAATAATGCAAAATATTTTCACTTGTGGTCTCAGACTCCGAGCCCACTGTATTTATCACGGTAGTGTTTCATATCACACTCTGATTATGTGTTATAATGAAAACAACCTTCCATTCAAACACCTCTGGGAATTGGATGAAAATTGAGACAGAAGGAAGAAGAAAAAAAGGGAAAAGAATGCTTCACATTATCCAGTTATTTTGATACCATCTATAAATACACTTGTAGAGCTGCCAGTGTCATCTACCCAGATATCCTCCACTTGAAAACCCACAGAAGAGCCAAGAGACGCCCCATTTGTGCCATCCACCGTTTCTATTTTATACATTATGACGTAGGATCACTGTCAGTGTAGTCTCTTGTTTGTCATTTACTATGACTGAGTATAATTAGACGAGTGAAAACGTCCCTTGTTCTCGACTTTGTAATAAAAAAATCACTTCTCAAAAACAGAGAGTGCCTACCTGCTAGTGCGAGACAAATTACCTCTCGTCTGTTTATGAAACATTCATCATATTAGTGTCATGAGATTCAGAATGCATCTTATTAAGCTGCAGCCACAGGGGACATCCTGTGTTCCTAATTTGCACCCTTTACCCATGAAATACTTCAAACTGACATGAGCCTGCACCCCATACTTTGAAAGGTGAGACAGACCGCAAGCAAAATATGTCAATTGCATCACGTCCACATGTCTCAGAAATTCTAATATGTGTTATTAATGCTGTCTCACAGCTGCTGTTGTGGACTGGATATTGGTAAATAAAATGAGAAATGGAAATGCCATTTTAACTTTAAGGCTGGCTGTTAACTTGTGCTGGTATGTTGCACTATGAATATGTCTTTTATAGGTTCTCCTGCTTGTTTTCTTTTGATTTTTTTGTGATTTTTCTTTAAAATGTAGAAAAATAATGGGCAGAAAGGGAAGGTAGCCTGTTTGGTTATTAATGTGAAGTACACTAAGTATACTAAGTCTGTTATGCCCTCTTTACAGAGGTGACAGCCAATTCCGAACATATGCTGACTGAAGACTCCCCGGGAAGTCCTTCCATACATGGCAGGCTCTCACAGCGCTACTGCCAAATGTGTAAGGCCTGGTTCAACAACCCCGGCATGGCCAGACAGCACTACGATGGCAAGAAGCACAAAAAAAACGCAGCCCAAGCTAACCTCCTCGCACAGCTGGGCAAAAATCTAGAAGACGGAGATGATCTAAATGGTAAGTTCTCAGAGGAACAGACAAAATGTAGATTTACATTTATTCATTCATTTATTAGGCAGACACTTTTATCTAAAGCGGCTTGAGGAGAACAAGAAGCAATTCATCATAAGATGGCAATAAACACAAGAAGTGCCCGTTCTACAAGTTTCCAGTCATCGTTCAAAACAATAAAAGCTATGACAGGAAAATATTAAGGGAAAATAGAGCATAGAAAAAGTGAACGAAATTGTTTTTTAGGAGGAGGCAGTTAGATGCTCACAAAAGAGATTAGTTTTCAGTTGTTTCTTGAAACTTGTAAGAGATTGAGCTGTGATTCTGTCATTATTTACTCGCTTATGTTGTTCCAAACACATACAGTGTTTGACTTTTTTCTTCTGTGGAACACAGTGGTTTTAAAGGATTAATCCACTTCCTGAATAAAGAATTCCTGATAATTTACTCACATCCATGTCATCCAAGATGTTTGTGTATTTCTTTCGTTAGTCAAAAAGAAATGAAGGTTTTTGAGGTAAACATTCCAAGATTTTTCTCCACATAGTGGACTTCAATGGTGGTCAACGGGTTGAAGGTCTAAATTGCAGTTTCAATGCAGCTTCAAAGGACTCTACACAATCTCAGCCGGGTATTAAGGGTCTTATCTAGCAAAACCATTGGTCATTTTCTTAAAAAAATGTATATTTATATAGTTTTTAACCACAAATGCTCATCTTGCACTAGCTCGGCAATGCGCATGCAGGTCTTCACGCATTACATAATCATGTTGGAAAGGTCACCTTTAGTTAGTTCTACGTCTGTGTACTTTGGTTCAAAAAGGTAGGGTAGGGCGAAAAACTCTCGAAAAATTTTATTTTCTCCTCCAAATAAAAAATTGTCCGACATCGTTGTTTTACCTTTTTTGTAAACTGTGTTTGACTTTCTTTGTACATTCACTTTGTAAACACTGGGTTGGTACTTCTGCCTACATCACGCGTGATCTTTCTAATGTGATTATGTAATGCGTGAGGTTGGGCTGGTGCATGACGAGCATTTGTGGTTAAAAAGTATATAAATTATTATTGTTTTAAAAAAAATGACAAATCATTTTGCTAGATAAGACCCTTATGGGTCTTATGGATCGTGTAGAGCCCTTTGAAGCCGCATTGAAACTGCTGTTTGAACCTTCAGCCAGCTGATTTCCATTGAAGTCTACTATATGGAGAAAAATCCTGGAATGTTTTCCTCAAAAACCTTAATTTCTTTGCAATTGAAGAAAAGAAGACATGAACATCTTGGATGACATGGGGGTAAGTAAATTATCAGGTTATCTGTAAATTATATTCTGGAAGTGAACTTCTCCTTTAACATTTAAAAAGGATGCATAAATACCATAAAAGTATACAAAAAAAGTAACCTATTTGACTTGTGCACTAATTTCCAAGACTTCTGAAGCCATAGTTTTGTGTGATGAAATAAAGTAATAAAAAAGAAATGCAAAACAGGCATTATTTAAAAAATCCCGACTTGTTTTTTAAGTTTTGCGTGAATCATTTGATTTGATTCACAGAACCAATATAAATGATTCTTTCACTGGCTAGGACCATTTAATTGCAATTATAATTTTTAGTTGAATTATCAAAATTTAAGGGGATAGTTGACCCAAAAATGAAAATTCTGTCATTAATTATTCACCCTCATGTTGTTCCAAACCTGCAAGAACTTCGTTCATCTTCAAAACACAAATTAAGATATTTTCGATAAAATCCGAGAGCTCTCTGACGATTTTTCTCACAGTCCTCCGCCATTATCGAGAGTACCACGATGTATGCATAATGGTGGAGGACTGTCCTCCTTTGCTGTCTTTGCAGGGTCAGAAAGCTCTCGGATTTCATCAAAAATATCTTAATTTGTGTTCCGAAGACATAAGAAGGTCTTGCACTTTTGAAATGACATGAGGGTGAGTAATTAATAACAGAATTTTCATTTTTGGGTGAACTATAAACTTTAATTCTGTTCATCACACAAAGCATTGTATGGCTTCAGAAGACTTTTAATTCTATTTTAAACAAAGGGAACATCAGATGTCCTTATTCCACAAGTTGGAATGATTCTTTAGGGTCTTCATGAAATGTCTGCAAAATACTTTGGTTAAAATTCCTCAATGGTTGTGTTAAACAATAACGTTCACAGTGAGCCATTTCGGTGCATGTCTCTTTAAATGATAATGAGCTACTGCTCACCCCGCCCCTCTCTTTCATTTTTTTTTGTGTATCTTTTTGGCGCGTTACCATCAAAAACAAAACTAATTTGCTGCGTTTCCAATCCTCGGTAGCTCTGATGTCGGGAGAAAATAAAGACTCTTATGTTCACTTTTACAACCAACTACAAAACACCTGCATTGCTTACAAAACATTGTTGTCGCTACAGCTGCTTGAGCGCAGAGAAAATGCACAGCGTACAACTGACTGAAGGCGGAAATATGCTAAAACGGGACGGTCCGTCAACAGTCGTGGGCGGGAAAATCATAGTGCTCAGCAAATCAAAACAGCTTGAGAATTGAGACTGTTTAGGTTTTTAGGGGATTAAAAAAAAATAAGTGAAATGATTTTTATCATTGTAGGGTGGTTGTGTCCACACACTGCTAAGACACATTTAAACTATATTGCCATATAAGTATTGGGACACCGCCTTCTAATGAACAGGTTTGACTAATTTAGTAATTTCCATGAGTACAAATCTTAATGTTTAAGCTTTGACGGGACACTTTTCTATTCTAACATGACAATGCCTCTGTGTATAAGGCAAGGTTCAAAAAGAAATGATTGATTCAGTCAGTGTGGAAGAAATGGACTGTTCTGCAGAAAGCAAAGTCCTAATCACAGCTGAACACCTCTGGTGTGATTTTAATGCAGACCTTGAGCCAAAAACTCATCACCAAACACCAATGACTTGTACATACACTATATGGACAAAAGTATTGGGACACCCCTTCTTTAGAACAGAAAAAGGCACTTCCAAAACTGTGGCAACAAAGATGGAAACAATTCATGTATTTATAAATTGTATTTCCATCTCTGTTGCAAGCATTTTGGAAGTGTCAAAAATGACTGCACTCATATGTACAAGTCATTGGTGTTTGGTGATGAGTTTTTGGCTCAAAGTCTTCATTTAAAGTCACTCCACACTGACTGAATTAATCATTTCTTTTTGTAACTTTGCCTTATACACCGAGGCATTGTCCTGTCAAAGTTGATGCTATCAAAATAGAAGAACACAATCCCCTAGAATATCATTATGTGCTCAAACATAGTCAAACCTGTTTATTAGAACCAATACTTTTGGCAATATAGTATATCCAATGTCCCCTTTAATTGTATTTCATATAAAAAAGTGACTGTTTTGTGTTAGAACAATGTCAGCTTAAAAAAACTTAAAAAGCTGAAAAACAAAACTCTTATGGGTTTGGAATGACATGAGGGTGAGCAAATAATGACAGTGTTTTTATTCTTGGGTGAACTGTCCCTTTAAAACAGTACATTTAATTGTAACAGTGTTTGTTTTCATCAGTTTGTGGTAATGGCTCATGAATAACCCCGCCGTAAATGCCACCGTTTAAGCACAGATATCATTTTAGCATTGACCATCCTGTTTTACAGGCCTCAGTAGAGGCATTTTAATGGTCTTAGAGTCTTTTCGCAAGCAGGCATTTCATTAAAGTTTTGCATTATTCAGCAGCTTGCTAAAGAGCTTTCGTTCGAGGCAGTTATCAATAGGTAATTAATGGGGCAACAAAGAGCGCAGGATCTTTGCTCACCAAACAAACCAACATCGGCGGACATTGCAGACAACAAAGCCACCTCGCTAGTGAGTTTTGACGCACGAAGGGACGAGAAACCACTTCGTGGGAAGTGTTTACCAGCTGCCGTTTGGGCAAATGTTGGATTTAGATTCAGATTGAAAAGTGTCCTGTCCCTCACGTCAAGCTCGTGACTCATAAATATGACTCATTGCTGCAGTTTTCATTAAGGCTTCCCAGAACTTCACTTGCCAGTAATAGTACAAGCACTCTCTGGATTGAACACACTCTTATTTTTGTGGTGTGCTTGTGAGTTTATAATATTAGTTTTCTGTAACTACGAACATGAGATGCTATTTCTGTTCACTAGCAATTGTCTGTCTTAAATAAAAAAGTTTGTGGCGCAGAATCAATGTTCACCAGTAATCAAATCCCATTTTATAGCGTTTTCATCAGATTTACCACCTCACAGGAAGCCAGCGACTGATTTTCCAGGCTTTACACAAGCTTATAATTTACTTGTTTGTCCTAGTTTGTGGCTGAGAGCAGATTTGGTGTAGGAAGACAAAGCTGTGGGAGGATACGACTTATCAGCGTGTTTCACGGCCCCTTCTGTTATGTGTTTTTAATCATTGAACGTGCACAATGCCAAAGAAAAGCTGAGGCGATGTGGTTGCAAAGATGAGGCCAACGTAATCCACGGCTTTGATTGAATATAGATCCGTGGTAAATGTTATTGATGAGGCTTCTAGATGAGCCTCCATTCATTATCTGGCCTGATTGCCTGGATACTGGGATAACAAAGGATTCTCCTTGTTTAAACAGAGGAGGTGATCGCTTTGTGGCATATGTAAGGGTCGTGTGGCATATGTAAGGGTCATTTAACACCACCCATCTCCCTGTAGTAAATCACATCAGGCGTTAGATGGTTGCACAAACTGACGTGCTCTTTGAATACATGAGTCATATGTGGACATAAGCTTATGCTTTGTGTGAAGGAGGCATATATATTTGGTTTTGTGCATAATCTGAGTACTGGAGCAGGGATGACTGCATTTCAGGACATTATATATGAGTGAATGACACGAAAAGCAGTTAAAGTCATAATTTACTCCAAAAAAAACCTAACGAATTTTATTACTTTAATATTATATTTTTATGAAAGCCTGTTTCCACCACTGAATAAAAAATTATTTATTGTCATTTTATTTATTGTATTTATTGTGACTATTTATCTCACAATTTTGAGTTATAATGTCAGAATTGTGAGTTTTTGTCACGCAGTTCTGACTTTTTCTCAGAATTGTGATAAAACTCTTTTTTCTTGCAATTGTGTTATAAAGTTATAAAGTCAGAATTGTGAGATATAGTTTGCATAAAGAAAATAATAAAAAAAATACAGTGGTTATTAGTGGTTATTCTCATTAGTATGTGCACATTTTATAGATTAATTTAATACAAAAAAAAGGAAAATTTTTTTTTACAAATGATTAGCTATTTTTGTAATTCTTTGGTTCAGTTGTGATTCTCATTGCTATATACAAATTTTAAGGATCATTTTAGAAAAAAAGAGTGAAAAATAGCAAAATTTATATTTTTATATTTAAAAATGTCCAATTGATTTGCTTTTTTTGGTAATTCTTCAGCTCAGTGGTGATTATCATTGCTACGGTTGAGGTTGAACGTTTCCATACACCTTACAGAATCTGCAAAATGTTAATTATTTTACCAAAATAAGAGGGATCATACAAAATGCATGTTATTTGTCATTTAGTACTGACCTGAATAAGATATTTCACATGAAATATATTTCCATAGAGTCTACAAGAGAAAATAATAGTTTAACTTATTTTGTCTTCTGGGAAACATGTAAGTATAAAGCATATAAGTATGTAAGTATAAATGAAACATGTAAGTACTAAATGAAAAAAGATATTTAGGCCAAATAAGAAAATTGTACACATCTTCATTCTGTTCAAAAGTTTACACCCTTGGCTATTAATGTATCATTTTTCCTTCTGAAGCATCAGTGAGCATTTAAACCTTCTGTAATAGCTGCATATGAGTCCCTCAGTTGTCCTCAGTGTGAAAAGATGGATCTCAAAATCATACAGTCATTGTTGGAAAGGGTTCAAATACACAAAAATGCTGAAAGACCAAAGAATTTGTGGGACCTGAAGGATTTTTCTGAAGAACAGCGGGCAGTTTAACTGTTCAGGACAAACAACTCAATAACAACTATCACTAAACAAAAAACTGCTGTGGATCATTCAGGTAACAACACAGTTTTAAGAATTAAGTGTATGTAAACTTTTGAGAGGGGTCAAATTTATAATTTTAACTTTTTCTGAAGAAAAGCAGGCAGCTTAACTGTTCAGGACAAACAAGGGACTCATGATTATCACACAGCTCTGTAACATTTCCTGTTTTAATAGTTCTTAAAGTGACCCTTTTTTCATTAAGAAATATCACATTCTTTTAATTACATTCTTTTGATTGTAGAATAAAAAAATGACCTAGACGTGTTCACAAATTCACCATTATATTATTTATTTAGCTTAAGAAATAACAATGTGCTGTGTTCAGGCTGTATGCTAATTTGTCAATGTAATTCATGTACGTGAAGAGAATGCTCAGGGTTCTAGCTGTCTGTAGGTGTTTGTATTAAAAGGGCATTATATTTACCCTGAAGAAAGATTTGAGGGCATTTGCAGTTTGAATATATCAAGCAGCATAGTTCAAGTCTAATAGATGTGTTTATATTTATGTATGCTCTTAGGCCTGAAGCGGAGTCACACATGTGAGGTCTGCAGTGTTACGCTCAACTCCGTAGCACAATACCACGCACATCTGCAGGGCTCCAAACACCAGAACAAGTGAGTACCAGCCACTGCATCTCATTCTGAACCACAAAATACAAAAATCAAAAGGTAAACCTGCATAATGATAATGTGGGAGAAAGTACATCTCTACAGAAATTACTCATAATACTCAATAAGCCAACTCTGAAACGAAACTGCAAAAGCAGTACTCATAACAGCAGGCACGAGGTGTTAACTTGCATCGTGTTCATGCGAGTTAATGGAGTGTTGTATATGTGATCGATATCTGCTCCGAATCAATATTCCGCCTGACTGGACCATGTCCTCACGGTACCGTACGGGCCAGTTTCCATGCGGAGGCTGCAGCGGAGCAGGCAAGGTCACAGCATAGCGTGTTGGGCTGCATGGAATGATAATTAGGGAGAGATGAAGGAAAAAGAACGTGAGAAGCATGATGGGAACCGCCAGGCGTGTCCAAGCTGTCACGGAGTGGCATGCAGTGGCATTATTCCACCCTCTCATCATGAAATGTGTTCATATGCATGCACAAGAAGAGGCTGCAATGAACACACACAAGGACAACCCTCAACGCACAGAACCCTGATGCTCACACATGATGATTTAAAGGAGTAGTTCATCCAAAAATTGACTCGCGCTTAGGCCATTCAAGATGTAGATGAGTTTGTTTCTTCATCTAAAAAAGATTTGGAGAAATTATGCATTACATCAGTTGCTCACCAATGGATCCTCAGCAGTGAATGGGTGCTGTCAGAATAAGAGTCCGAAAAGATGATAAAAAGCAGAAGTAATCCACACCACTCCAGTACATCAAAAAAGCTGCATGTTAATAAGAAACAAATAAGGCATTAATTATTCACTTTAAACCATAATCTATAATCTATAATAGTGCTTCCTCCAGTCAAAAACTCCATCTGCTGTTGTCTTCTCACTTCAAAATCCACCAATATTAATTCTGCCCTCCAAAGGCAAAGTGCATTAACTACACATTTGGTCAATATTTAGTTAAGGCTTAAAATGGGCTTTGTGACAACCATTTTGTCTTGTGGCAAAGTCTCCTGGTTCAATTTTGTCCCGTTTCAGTGAAACAAGAGTGTCAAAATCGCAGTAACTACAAAATTCAAACTAATACCATATATGGTGTAAAAACTTTAAAGGCACTTTTCTCAGTTTCAGTGTTGGCGTAGTTACTGCACTTTGCCTTTGTAGGGCAGAATTGTTTAGAACAGTTTTGGACTGCTTTTGCTTGTAAATGCTGATTGACCTGTGCATATTTCTGTTCTGATGCAGAAAAGATGACTTTTTCACTGGCAGAAGCTGTCACGCTACGGTGAAATAAAAGCATGAAGAAGAAGATAGTCTTTAAATAATCCACAAGAGGGTAAATCCACAAAAGGCAGGCAGTAGATACATGTAGGGATGTAGTTAATAACGGACAAGGACAAACTGAATAGACTCTAACTTAACTAGGGGTGCTAACAAGGGACAGACAGGTGAGGGAGATTAACGAGACAGGTGAACTAACTAATCAAAGAGAGACAGAAACTGAGTCAATGAACACATGATGAAAACACAACAAAAAGGTATGACAGTTCGACCCCCCTCCCAGAAGGCGAAACCTCGTGCCGCAGAGACAAAGGGAGGGATGGATGAAGACAAAGGAGTGTATGTAGGTTTGGTGCAGGAACAGACAGACAATGCTGGAGAAGGTTCAGGTGGAGGACGGTCACCCGGGATGAGGACAACGAACAGGGTCCAGGGTCCAGGGTGGAGCCGATGGAGGGAGAAGCCATGGAGGAAACAGGAGGAGCCAGAGTGGATCAGAAGGAGGGAGGAGACAGGAGGGACTTGGAGCAGGAGGAGCCAGGCGGGACCCAGGCCGCAGCCCGGAAGGTGACCTACAGTGGAAACGATGGAGGGAGGAGCCATGGTGGAGGGCCGACCAATGGCGGCAGAGCAGGTGGAAGAGGAGCCTGAGGTGGAAACAGAGAGTTGTCGAGCCAAGGTGATGCTGAGGATCCTGAGGGCCAAGGCTGAGCAGATGACTCCAGCGACTGAGGCGGAGGTGGGGATCCGGAAGCCGTGGTGGAGCCGATGTGTCAGAGGACTAAGGTGGAGAGAAGGAGGAGTCTGACAGAGCTGGAAGGACAGAGGGACAAGGTGTAGCCAGAGGAGTGGAGTCCTGAGGCGCTGGATGGCCGACGACTGACCAAGGCAGAGCCGGAGGGATGAGGAAGCCCAGCAGATGGTGGACTGACAGGCCAAGCAAAGAGGAGGGAGCTATGAGCCATACACCTTATTCAGCCCGCCGCCATTTTGAATCGAAAACGAGGCTGTGAGGGATAGCAGTCCAGCAGCGCTCACTGTGGCGCATTGTTGCGTACTGGGATGTAGATCGTATAGTCATAAAAATAAAGAGAAAATATCATTTCACTCATTTCCACAGGACAAAGAACTTCAGAAAATGTGTATTATTAAAATTCGACGGGACATAGGACCTAACTTTCAGATAACAATATTGCATTTATTTAAGAAAATGACTGTGGAAAGTAGCCGGTTGACTAATTGCTAATTTATAATGTGAGCATGTTTATCTTCCTTTAAACGTTTACGCAGAGCTAAAATGTTATGTTTTACTACAACAGCTAAACTAAATATCTCCATTTTGTATAGATTACAAAGAACACAAGAGTGTGCTCAACATTTTACTCAGGATTGTTTTTCAAAAACACTGACTGGAATTAGGAAGCTTAAGGAGGGTTCAGCTTCGTCTGTGTTTACCTGGACTCAAAAGCCTCACGAAAGGAAAACCTTGTGATCGTAAGTGAAAAAGATATTATTTTTAAATGATGTTTTAAAGATTAACATGCTTAATAGTTTGTGTTAAGAGCCTGCAGTTAGATCGTAAGCCTCTTTCAGACAACATGTTAAGTCATACAAAAAACAGTGGGTAGAAAGTTTATTTTTATGCAAAGATATAAAAGATATTAAGATAACATTTATTTATTAGTTTGCCGTGTAGTGTTTGAGGTCAACCACTTTTAAAATCGCAAAATGATATTCAGAATATTATTTTTTTGTTTTTGTTTTGCTTTAGAGATGGAAAATGTCATGTTTATCGTAATTTCATAATAAAGGTCGGGAAGATGCTTATGACCTAGCTGCAGGCTCTTAACACAAACCATTAAGCATTTTAATCTATATAACATCATTTGAAAAACTCTGTGTAAGCGTTTAAAGGAAGATAAACATGCTCACATTAGAAATTAACAGTCTTTCCACAGTCATTTTCTTAAATAAATGCAAAAGTGTTACCTGAAAGTTAGGTTATATGTCCTGTGGAACAATCCACGTTTTCTGGAGCTCTTTGTCCAGTGGAAAAATGTGAAATGACCTATTATTTTACGGTTATACGATCTACATCCCGGTACGCAACAATACACCACAGTGGGCGCTGCTGGACTGCTCTCCCGCACAGCCTCGTTTTCGATTCAAGATGGCGGCGGGCTGAATAAGGCGTATGGTGGAGCCGCTGGGTCAACGGGCCGAGGCGGAGTCCGGGATTCAGAGGCTGGAGGCAGAGATAAGTGATCCTCCAGCCACAACGCCGATGCAGACTAGCAGACCCACAGCGATCCCACCGCACAGATTGTGGGCTGAGGTTAAGTAGCGGGGCTGCCGGGAGACAAAAGAGGCGATGGTAAGGCCTGGGCGATAGTTCAAGATGATCAGTGTGGTTAGAAACGGTATGAGCTGCCCACACACACCAGATTGTGACTGCCAATAGCGGGAGCACAGCGGACAGGGGAATGACCTGTCTGGCTGTCAGACAGGGCAGACTAAAGGTTCTGATGATGGTGGGAGAAGAGTGGGCATGTCCACGTATAAATCTAAATCAAAGTCTATTAAGTTCACAAAGTTCAACAGCAGCTAATGCTCAGTGGTAGTTCAGTAGGCGGGGCTTTTCTCCGCACTCACGCGCACCACTGTTTTGTTCACAATCGTGTAGTTGCCAGCTCTCTCACATGGTCAGACAAGTCAGGCTCTGGCTCTGGGACGATCCTCGGCTCTGTCGTTCTTCTTGGCAATGGCTCGTTGGTTGTGGCGGTCTCTCATTCTCCGTCTGTGGTGGGCTCAGGCATTGGCTCTGTGCAGCGGGATGATGTGGGACTAGTGGGATTATCCTGAAGTTCAACGGATTTCAGTTTGTACCTCGGGCGACTGCGTCCGGGTAGCTGATGTAATAAGCGACTTCCAAGAAGTCTTGTGTGGTCCTTGAGAGATCAAGAGGAGGAGGAATTTGGTAAGGTCCATGACAAAAAAGAAAATACTTTCAAGACAAAAAAGGAACGTAAAATGCAGCTGAACATCTTTGTTGGCCTGGTATTCTGTCACGTAACAATGCCGATTATAAACATGCACGAAGAAGATAAAGGCAAATAGGGTAAATCCACAAAAGGCAGGCAGAAGATACACGTAAAGACAGTTAATACTGGATAAGGACAAACTGAACAAACTCAAACTTAAGTAGGGGTGCTTACGAGAGATGAAAAGGTCCAAAGGTGTGACAGAAGCAACATTATCAATAGAGGACAAGTATTTTAGCTCATATTTGGATTTGTTTCTTAGTTGTGGATCATTGTGATGTTTTTAACATCTGTAAGAACTCTTATTCTGACAGAACTCATTCACTGCAAAGATCAAATGGTGATATCGCCAGGAAAGTGAGCAGTCAGAGCACGAAACGAGAGCTTTTACATATGTTCAGTAAGCCTGTTTAGTCATGGTTGCTTAGACATTTCCTTTGAACTCCTCACCTCCATGAATGTTGCCAAACAGAACAGGGGATTTGGTCGCAAGCCGCCTACATTTCATGCTTTTTGTGTTGTTTCAGTTTGTTCATTCACTTTGAGTCCCTACTACATTAACCTCAAAAACACACTGAAACTAATCATTTGACAAAGTGCAAAGAGTCACAAGTCTGTCTGGATGCCTGCGTCCGAATCTCTGGGACTCGGCTCAATTGAGCGTTTTCTGCCAGTTTTGTGCCGAACACCGGAATTGGAAAGTCAATGACAGATCAATAAGAGAGCAATGAGTGTCACTGCTGGAGTTCTGTTCGGGTCACTCATCACACACACTTTCACTCAGTGGTAATGAAATTGCTAATGAAAATGATCAATGACAAAGTGTTTTCTGACTTGCGGAAATTACAAAGCGCATAAACCATACAGCTGAAAAAAAAAAAAAAACATAGCAAGATGTTAACAATGTACAGACAATTTTTTGTCCATAATCTATAATAACACTTCCTCCAGTGAAAAGGTTCATCTCCTGTTGTCTTCTCACATCAAAATCCACCTATATTATTTGTTTAGAATGCTGCTTGACCTGTGCATATTTCTCTTCTGATTGAGAAAAGATGACATTTTCACTGGTGGAAGCAACATTTTGGATAGAGGACTCATTTTTTAGCTCATTTTTGTCGTACTGAATGATATTCAAATTCGTATAAATTAGCCACCAATTTGCCAAAATAAAAAATGGTGTGTTGTGTAAACATAAGCACTTTAGTAGAGGGTTAATTATCTCAACTATAGTAGTACAACTTGTATCAACTTGTAATGACACAAATACACAAGTAAACTTAAACTAAGTTACACACTCATTCATTCTGAGATTTTTTTATCAGAATTACAAGATATCAAGTCAAAATTTTTACTTTTTCCTTGGAATTGCAAGATATAAACTCAAAATTCTGACTTTTTCTCAGAATTGCAAGATAAACTCACAATTCAGATTTTTTTCCCTCAGAATTGCACGATATAAACAAAAAGAAATCGGACTTTAAAATTCTGACTTTTTTTTTTTTGTTTAGAAACTCATAATTTTGAGAAATAGTCACAAGTGCAAGTGTTGCAATTACCTTTTTTATTATTCAGTGGTGAAAATGGGCTTCCATACATTTTAGCCTAAGTAAAAGGGACAAAACGTTATGAATATAGCATTATGAAATATTGACTACACTTAAATGGTATTTTAATAATAACACAAAAACTGTTAACTTTTTTACTTTTCACTTTAGCAATGTCATGACATAAATCTCTGTTTTGCGTTCTCAGCTTGAAGAACAACTGAAGTTTGATGGAGCTCCTCTATTTCATCTGTACTTCTGAAACTATTTGAGGATCTGTCTGTGGAAGTCAAGGCAGCTTCGAGAAACCACATGACAGCGATATCAGTTCATATTCCCTTGATCCATTGTGTTATGACAGTGATATGGACACTAGCAGTGCAGATAGAGACCTGGATTGTGATAGTGGATTATGGTTAAATTTGTACATAAAAGAAAAACAAAAACATTCACTTTATCTTGAACTCTTTAACGTATATATTTAAGGCATGTCAAATGGACACAATTATGGCTTTCATTTTTAAATGTGGTGTGTGTTTAAAAAAATATAAAAATGTCATTGAAATGCTATAGTTCTCAGTCCACTAAAGATTTCCTTGTTTTATTTTGTACAGTACAATCTGAGGGAATTGCTCTTGAACGATATTAAAGTGATACTTTGTCAAAATTTTGAAGCTGAATTTAATCAGCATACTAGCAAAAGTAATGAACTGAAGTACAATGATTGTTTCAAATCCATCTTTCTCTTTTTAGTGACTTGTGTCGTTCTAAATGTTCAGCAAATGCTTTTTCAAAATTAGCTGCTGTATGAATAGATAGAAAATGAACTGTTTACTATCTTGTGCAATGACTGTGAAAGAAAGAAACCCAAGAGAATACTATAAGGAAGCATTACTGAGATGAAAAAGTTAATAGTCTGCTATCATGCTGTACTTTGCTGAGATGGGGTCATTTTAGTGCTTTATTACAAAGGACTGAAGGCTGCTTTCCATTTGTGTCCCGCCCAAATACTCTAATTATCCCCAAAACGATAATGACTTTTAAAAATGAAGCTAAAATGCTAGTATTATTTATTATCAAAATATTTTGTCTCTTACAAACAAAATCCTAGTGAATAAAACAATTCTGACACGAATACGATTAGTAGTTGTTTTCTTTACGTTACAGTATCATGGAGCTTAAAACGCTATCAATATGAATGCTCGACTTACAATGTTTTGATGCTAATTCACACTTATTTAGCAAGTGCCACTGTTGTTTTTGTACTTGAATGAGAAGCAAACAACAGAAAGCAAAGCTATCCACATAAATCACGTCTGTGTCTCCCAAAGGCCTTTTTCTTACACTGTTTTTCATTCTGCTGGAATGATGTGCGTGGTAAGAGAACCCATAGGGCTTTAAAGATAAAAGGAACGATGTAAGACAGTCTTTAAAAATGAAAAGCATTGCAAGTGATTCCCAACAGACAGTGGCTGGATCTCTGAAGGGCCCAGAGGGGGTTCTTTTGTACTACAGATCTGATGTCTGTTCCCTGATGTACTGAAAAAGTTTCTCAAAATCTCCATTTTACAAGGTTTCATCATGCTGTGAGAAAGTCATACAGTTGCTGAAAGGAGACATTGGATGCCCATTTTCCACAAGCTGTTAAGATTATTTAGGGTCTTCATGAAATGTCTGGAACATAGCCTACTTTACTTAAAATTCCTCAATGGTTGTGTAAAACAACACCCTTTTTACCTTGTCAAAAACAGCTTTGTTCACACCAACCTGTTTCGGTGCATGTCTCTTTAAATGATAATGAGCTACTGCTTGCCCTGCCCTTCTCTTGTATTTTTTGTATATTCAGTGACACAGTACTATCAAAAACAAAACAAATCCACTGTTGGGAGAAAATGCTGACTTTTTTGTTCACTTTTACATCCAACTACAAAACAAAACAGCTGCATCACTTACAAGACATTTTTGTCGCTACAGCTGCTCGAATGCGGAGAAAATGTTGGACAACGAACTGATGGAGGGCAGGATTATGCAAATATGGGACAGTCTCTCAGCGGTTGTGGGCGGGGCCTGAGCAGCATGACATCATACTGCTCAGAAAATGACTTGAAAATTAATACTGTTTAGGACTTTAAGAGAAAAAAAGCAGTGAATGGATTTTTTTTTTATCATTGTAGGGTGGTTGTGTCGACACACCGCTAAGACACATTATGCAAACCCTGTAAAAGTGTATTTTGCATCTGATGTCCCCTATTAAGGTGGTATAACATTTAAATGCTGCTTTATTTAACAAAATAAGCCAGCGGTGTATGTTGTTCTGTTGCAAAGATATAAAGTGCAGCTGCAGCTGTGAGTCCATATTTCTGTGGGTTCAGCTCATTATGCATCTCTGCACTTTTCATCATGATTGATTATTTAAATATATGCAAATAGCACAGCAAGGGCCACTGATAATGTATTCAGCACATTTACCTTTAAATAATAGCATATTGATGAAAAAATATCATGTGCCAGAACATTGACCCACATTTTCATAAAGTATCATTTTGATTAACTACAATAAAGCAATATGCTCTGGTGGTGATGTAAATTGTTCATTCATTATTGGCGCGTAGTAGATTTTATGAAGCCCATTTCTGCCACTGAATAAAAAAATTAAAAATGTAATTGCGAATTTGTAACTCAATTTTTACTCAACAATTGTGGCTTTTTTTTCTCACAATAGCAAGTTTTGTGATACTAACTTAAAATTCAGATTTTTTTACTAAGAATTGTGAGATATAAACTCACAATTGTGTGATAAACTGTATACTCACAGTCCTAACTTTTTTCTCAGAATTATAAGTTTATATCACGCAATTGTGACTTTATAACATGAAATTGCGAGTTATTAAGTCAGAATTGTGAGATATAATCTCGCAATTCTGAGAAATTATCTCTTTTCTCGCATTTCCAGAAAAAAGTCAGGATTGCAAGTTTTTTATCTAGCAATACTGACTTTATTTCCCTTAATTATGAGTTTAATCACACAATCACGCAATTCAGACTATTTTTTGCAGTTGTGAGTTTATATCATGCAATTCTGAGAAAAAAAAGAACTGTGAGTTTATATCTCGCAATTGTGACTTTATAACACAGAATTGCGAGTAATTAAGTCAGAACTGTAAATTCTGAGAAAATATCTGTATTTTTTTTCCTCTCAAAATTGGAATTTATAACTCGCAATTGCAATTTTGTATCTCACAGTTCTGAGAAAAAGTCAGAAAAAAGTTAGAATTGCAAGATATAAACTCGCATTTTCTGGAAAAAAGTCAGAATTGTGAGTTTTTATCTAGCATTATTAGTTTTATCTTTTATGAGTTTATCACACATATCTCGCAATTCTGACTTTTTAACTCGCAATTGCAAGTTTATATCACGCAGTTCTGAAAAAAAAAGTCAGAATTGTGAGTTTATATCTCAAAATTCTGACTTGGCTCATTAGGACTGACTTTGTACCTCACAATTGGAAGTTTATGTCATGCATTTCTGTCTTTATAGCTAAAAGTTCTGACTATCGCAATTGTGAGTTTATAAGTTTAAAAAAATGTCAGATTTGACTTCTGACTTTATAAGTCACAGTTCTGACTGTTTATCGCAATTGTGCGTTTATATCATGCAATTCTACGAAAACAGTCTTTATAGACTTAAAAGACGTTATAACTCGTAATTGCACCTGATTCCAGATAGCACACGTACATCTGCAAGATGTCTGGAAGATGTAATTGTAGAGTGTCAAATGTCAAAAAGATGTCTATTAGATGTCTTTAAGATGTTTATGGTTTGAATGTATGTAAAACTGACATCTTACAGACGCCTGCCAGATGTTTGTACACAGCAGACACTTTCCAGATCAAGTGATCTTTAACAGACATCCTGCAGACGGACGTATGCTACATTATGTTACATTTTATATCTCACAATTCTGACTTTATAACTCGCAATTGCGAGTTTATATCACAGCATTAGAATTGTGAGTTCATATCTTGCAGTTCTGACTATTTATTGTAGTTGTGAGTTTATATCATGCAATTCTGAGAAAAAAGTCAAAATTTTGAGTTCATATCTCGCAAATCTGACTATTTCTCACAATTCTTACTTTTTTCTCAGAATTGCGTGATATAAACTCACAATTGTGAGTTATAAAGTCAGAATTGTGAGATATAAAATGCATAAAATAAATAGCACAAGTACGCCTGCAAGATGTCTGTTAAAGATCACTTGATGTGGAAAGCATAACCAATACACCAAATAGTCATTGTATCTACCTGATAAAGCCGGAGTATTAATGTTGTGTGGTGTTCTAACTGCAGTTGCAAGTCTGTCTGGCTTTCCCTGAGATGAACTGGCTGCCTCCTTCAATTTGACCACTGCAAATCGCACTGGTAAAAACAGGCCACTAAACAGACCGTGATAGTCATCCAGTGTCATTTGTTACAGAGATCCGCTTGTAAACTTGTTTGTTTTTACTCATTCCCAGAGAATCCCAGAGTTCTTTGAGGGTAAAATTCTTCCACATGTTGGCAGCCGTAAGCTGGAGCATTTTATCGGTTTGAAATCTGTGGTTACTTTGTATTCATTGGCTCCGAGTCAATTGAACAGCTCAACTCACAGAGGACGGGACTGAAACAATTTGCTCATTAAGACCGATGGACAGGCGGATGGATAAATCAATAGCTTTTCCGCATAGTTAAAGAGATAGATCACCCAAAAATGATTTACCCATGAGTCGTTCCAAATGTGTATCATTTTCTTTCTTCTGTGGGACATAAAAGAATTCTGAGCGGTATTCACTCTAAGCGGTTTTTCATGCATACAATTGAAGTCAATGTATTTTCCGTAATCTATACGATTTTTATAGAAGACCGCTATATAGCAATAAAGTGTTGTTCTCACCAAAAACAGTAGAGGAAAAAAACACCACAAAAGGTGCAAATCCTTCCTTGTCCAGAAGATGGAGGCATGTGCATAACTTTGACTTTGTTACAGCCCTAGTCAACCCTGCAGGATGAACCAGTCACATCTATTTTACTAAACTGTCCTAAAACAATCATTTACAAATGAGTCTAATCAAACCAAATATATACTGAAATGCTTCAAGATGACTGAACATAGTCCAACCTCAGCTGCATTAGCCAAAAATAAAAAACACTGGAGCGCAACTGGACAGCCTTTTTACTGACAACATAAAACAAAGATGTTAAATGTGGTTTTGCTCCATTTTCTGACCTTAAAACAATATTTTTGTCCCTAGGACCAATTTCATATTGTCTCCAGAATATTTATTTTGATTTTGACCTTTTTAAATTTGTGGTGCTACACATTAAGTGTGCATGGCTTTACATTTTAAAAAATACTAAAGGCCAATTATAATAGGCAAAAACTTGTTTTGTTTACAGAAGAACTAAATAAATATGGCACAGAATAACCTCTGGAGGACAGCACTCCAGCTACCGGTTAAATGAGTTTGCAGGAAATATCTCGAGACTGAACTTTAATCAGCAGAATGCATGACACACTTTTCACTGTTTATCACGGCCTGCTGTGACCTATAGAGATCCGTGCTTAGAGTAAACACCCTTTTACCACAAGATGCCTGGTTTAAGAAGCTCGAATTCTACTGCCATTTAAAAGCACTGCTAATTATACAGTAGGAAGAAAATAAAGAGGTTGTGTGTGTGTTTTTAAGAATATCAGGTAATGCCAAGAAGATCACTAAATAGTTATCAAGAATTGGCCAAATATATATTTTCCATAAAAGCAGAACTCAGCCGGTTAGACAGGACCAAGAGTATGAATAATATTCCTACAAAGTCTATCTTTGGGATATTTTTCCATCTTACTGTACATACTGACAGATGTTCACACTGTAGTCTGACATTTGAATTCTGAGAAAGAATTTAGCCCTATGAGGCATTCAAGACATCTTTATACAGTGCTGATTTGGTCAGTTGTGAGTTTATTGTTTAATAAGATTGTCAGTTTAAGGAAGGTGCAAGTAAACATGAAATATAGTTACTGTAAACGAGTGTGATAGTTCAGAGAACTGTGGGGGTGTTTATGCCCTTGTGTTTGCGGTCACTGTTTAGGGTGACTCACACTGACACGCAGTACTGCCCACAGATTGATAAAAAGATGAAGTATGACACAACTCTTAGCTGGACTTTAAGTTCCCTTTTCTCATCAATCCACAACTGGGAATCTGTGGGAATCTATGTCTGAGAATTGTTTCCAGCATGAAAAGAGAAGACAAATAGCAAAACAACAATATAATAACCATAACAACAATAATAATAATAATAATAATAAATGTTATTACTATTATTAAACTTATACGATTATTAAACATATACATACGGTATTATACATACATTTTAATGCAATAATATTATTAGGTAACAAACAAAGGTTGTTAATAATAATTATAATACATGTTATTATATTATTAAATATATGTCATTTATTAATGTACACATTTAAATACAATAATATCTTATAAACAAGGTTATTTATAACAACAACTGCTGTTGTTGTTATTATTAAATATTTGTCAATCACTATTATTATTAATTAAACTAAAACATTAAATGCTTACACTTAAACAACTATTATCTTATAAACACGATTATTTATAATAATAATACATGGTATTATATGAATATATTATATGTAATTTACTTAAATTGTCACTCTCTCCACCCTCAATACCACGACTGAGGTGAGTCCCTTGAGCAAGGCACCGATCCCCCAACTGCTCCCTGGGCGCCGCAGCAATGGTGCCCACTGCTGTGTGTGTGTGTGTGTGTGTGTGTGTGTGTGTGTGTGTGTGTGTGTGTGTATATATACCTGGTATTCATGTCCCCACAAGGATAGGAATACCAGTAGATTTTGACCTTGAGGGGACATTTCTCAGGTCCCCATGAGGAAACAGGCTTATAAATCATGCGCAATGAGTTTTTTTGAGGAAGTAAAAGTATGCACAATCTCCTGTGAGGGCTAGGTTTAGGTGTAGGGTAGGTGTAGGGCCATAGAAAGTACGGTTTGTACAGTATAAAAATCATTACGCCTATGGAATGTCCCCATAAAACATGTAAACCCAACATGTGTGTGTGTGTGTGTGTGTGTGTGTGTGTGTGTGTGTGTGATGGGTTAAATGCAGAGCACAAATTCCTAGTATGGGTCACCATACTTGGCCTCACTTCACCTCCTTTCCTTTTTTTCCCTTTCCTTTTTTCAATAGGAAGAGGGTCATGTGACACATTAAACTTATTGGGAATTTCACAAGAAAAACAATGGTATGCTTGGTTTTAATGTATCTGAAAGATCTGTAAGATCTGAAAATCTTTTAACTTAATCATAGAGTTATCCCAGTGGTAAACAGTAGTTCTGGTCCTTAAACATATTTTTTTGTTAAAATGTTTTGTGTCATAAAGTAAAGCACGTGAGAAGGGTCACACCGCCAACAGTCTTCTCAAAACTAGGTTAAAACTGGTAATATAAGTCATCTGATATTTATACCTTTGCTAACACAACTTCATATGGTATTTCTGACCCATATTGACATCCACCTTTAAAAGCATGTAAAAACTGGATTGAACTAGAAGTAACTGACTGTTGCTGATGGATAACAGCAATGGGCAGCTGACTGTCAACATCAGAAAACACCCTTATCTCAGAGGACAGACACCATTAGTTCCATGACCTCTGCTGGGACCCTGCTGATTTAGCGTGAATGATTGGCTGAAAAGATTTCTCCCATTACATAGTTTACACATCATACTCACTATAAAACTATACTAGCTCTTAGGCAAGACTATTGTTAATATTTAAACTAGATTTAGGAAGTATCGTCAGTGGTTCAGAACCATTTTTTTCAAAAACATATTTCTGTTATCTACAGTGTATGAGACAATATTCAATCTTTTAAACAGTATATTTTAATGCTGGTTCAAAGAAAAGTGTATGTGGAATTGAGTGCAAATGCCCAACATGTCTTATTGACTAATTTACCAGCTTCATGAAAAATATGTATTAAAAAGAAAGTGTAAAGGAAATGATTCCCTGTCTGGAATATATTTACTGTTTGCACTAAAAGTTGTCGATTTAGACTACACAATATTAGCCCGATTTTGGTACAATGTTCTTGACGTGGGAATTCGTAAATGACATCCCAGCAAACACAACAACGTTGTAAAAACGTTTTTTTTTTCACATTGTGAAAAGGTTGTGATAACGTTTATTTCCGACGTATTTAATATGACAAATGTCGGGGGTTTTAACGTTATAAATACGTTTTTTCACAACGTTGTAGAAACGTTTAAGAAAACGTTCCAGGTTGGTATTTTTTTACGTTTCTAAAAGTTTTATTTGGGTTACATTATTTTTTTTATTTAAAAAAAAAACCGTTTTTAAAACGTAGTACTACAACATTACAACTAATTGCAACCAAAATACAACGTTGTGGAAAGTTGTAAAAACGTTTTGTGTTTGCTGGGATATGGGACGTCGGGACGCAAGATTCAATCTCTTTATCTTATGTAACGTTAGTGTGTTATAGTGAACGACGTTTGTTACAAATCGTTAGGGCTGTTCGATTCCGAAAATTTTGGAGTCGATTCCGATTCCGATTCCTGGTTCTGGAATCGATTGGATTCGATTCCAGAATCGATTCCTCACTGCTGTTTCGATTCTTTTTCGATTCTTGTTTTTTAGATTGGAGGAAGCTAATTTCGCAATAAATGCAGGATGTTAAGGTCGTATAAAGTTACCTTCTCTTAATATGAAGCTTCATTTGTAGTAAATAAATAAATAAATGAAAGAAAGATATATATACCCAGGAAATTAGTCATAACCCACAGCTCAGCAGTGGACATGCATTTATTGCATGAATAAAACAAGACGTGACGTGTATAAAATGACAAAATTAGCAAACTATACACTGAAACAAAATAAACAGAACTTTAACAGCAACACTGATATAAGAGCTATAATTTCGCAATAAATGCAGGATGATACGGGCTCGTGGCGTAGCTGTCAATCAGATGCGCTCTCGGCCACTGATACGTGCTCTCTGCGTTTTCTTTCAGAGTTATCATTGGCTGATAGAAAGATTAAAAATAGCATTTATTTAAGATGTAAACAAGATCAAGACACGTCATGATCTATTCTGTCGTGTAGCGCTCAAAATTGTGGACAACACACGAGCCAGTTCTCCCGTAAAATAACATCTGAATCGTATGATCTATCCGAACGAATCTTTTCGTGGAAAAGTATCAGACTATAATAACTATTAGCGAGCAAGATGCAAATTAATGGGTGCTTCTCAAACTGAAGGCTGCATCCTTAAACTCAGACGAGTTTAGTAATTTTTATTACGTTTATTTTCGTCAATCGACGTTTGATGACTTGCAGCCGAAATATACAGCCTTCATGGAATGCAGCCTTCCGTTTAAGAGGTAAGTTTTGTTGAACTGAAAACGGCTCTGAATGAGGAGTCGATTCCCCTTGAGAGGATCGATTCCAAACGTTGGAATCGACTCTCGATTCCCAATGCCTCGGAATCGAGGAATCGATTCTTTTTGGAATCGATTCCCAGCCCTACAAATCGTGAGGACGCCGTAGCATGTTTATTTTTTTCAGTCGTCCACTATGAGTTCTGTCTTAAATGCTTTTAAACGAACCAAAACAAAAGAGGTGGAATTTTAAAATGGAGGAAATAAAATGTCCGTGGAGCTATGACAAAAATACTGAAGGAACTATCGCGACAGAGTGAAAAAAGGTTAAATAAGCACAATTTTTAGTGATGTGACGTTTGACACCGAAGCTTCGTTTTCGCACACAACCATGTGACTGCTTCATATTCTGATTCAAATAACGCGAACCCCTTGCAAAGATATCAAGTGTCATTCACTTTTTGTTAAGAATAAATCATAATACGAATAAGTACATGTGTAGTTTTGTGCATTTTAATTTCGTAGTTATCCTTGCTTCACAAGCACTTCTAATTAATAGCCTAATAATATTAGTCAACAGTATTCTTAATTTACTTTGAACATATATGCCTACATGAACCATGCTTATACTTGTATAATTTTATTTTTTAAAAAAAGTTTATTTACAGATTAATTCAAGTAAAATGACATTTTTTTTTTATTTATTTCGGATGGCTTCCTAGCACAAATTGACGTATTTGATGAAACTGTCCAAAATCGCTTTGAGATCTGGGACGCGAAAGCAACTGTTTCCACCTTTGACCACAAGATGTCATTAGTGTACAACGTGTTGAAAATCTTTGAGTAATGAATCTTTTTACGATACAGTTGAGGAGAAAGCCTCTGTGCTTCGAAAAGCTTCATTTTCCCATCACTAACAATTTTACCTCATTTCTCTTTGACGGTTCATTCTGTCCTCTTCAGGCAATCCAGATTAGTGTCCACCGTCCGTTTTTCTTACTTTTTTGGGGTTTTTCTGGCGGCAAAACAGGGAAAAACACATTGTTTGCTAGCCACTGTTTGTTTATGCTCATGTCACCTTCTAATCCCGCCATTTTGATGACTGGTATCTTTTTAAAGACGCAGTAACCGATTATGGTCGGTAGCAACCGTCAGTTACTTCTAGTTCAATCTAATGCTTTTAAAGGTGGATGTCAACATGGGTCAGAAATAACATATAAGTTGTGTTTGCAAAGGTATAAATATCAGATGACTTATATTACCAGTTTTAACCTAGTTTCAAGAAGACTGTTGGTAGTGTGACCCTTCTCACGGTTGAAGTTTCTTGTTTACAACATGACACGATATTTTAGGAGTTAAAATCGTAAAATCTGACAGAGAATGGTTTTAACCGACAAAAAAACAAAAAAACTGCGTGGTCTGAACCATCTTTATGTAGCACCTTAATGCACTTGATTCATTTTAAAATAAGTAATATAACTGAGAATTGCAAGTCTCCACCACAGGCACTGTTTAGTGCGTTTTATTTATTTATTTTTTCAAAAGTCTCCATTTTGGTCCATCAGACTGAAGGCCCCTTCACACCAAGCACGAACAGTAACAGCAAACAATAAAATTATATATAAAACATAAAATTACCTCAGAAATTCAGTGCTAGTTTGGACAACATTGTCTTGCCTCCTTTGAAGGTGCAGCAGAAAAGAGTTTTTATTCCTCTACATTGCTTTAGAGATAAGATAGTTTACGCTAGATTCACTAGATGCTCTCAAAACGTGCGTGCTGAGGACATCTACTGGTTGAAGTCGTGTGAATGCAACAAAAACAGACAGTTATCGTTCACTGGTGTGGACGCAAATATAGTTACTGTGTATTTATAGTTATCGTTATCTCTCTTGGTGTGAACGGGCCTGGAGACTACATTTACACTAGTGCATTTTCATTTTAAAACGTTTTCAAACATCCGGTCCGTTTACACTGGCTACATTTACACTAGTTTGTTTTCGTTTTAAAACATTTTAAACGTCTCCGTTTTGGTCCATTTACACCAAGGCTACATTTACACTAGCGCATTTTCGTTTTAAAACATTTTCAAAAGTCTTTGTTTTTGGTCCGTTTACACTGAGGCTACATTTACACTAGTGCGTTTTTGTTTTAAAACGTTTTCAAAAGTCTTTGTTTTTGGTCCGTTTACACTGAGGCTACATTTACACTAGTGCGTTTTTGTTTTAAAACGTTTTCAAAAGTCTTTGTTTTTGGTCCGTTTACACTGAGGCTACATTTACACTAGTGCGTTTTTGTTTTAAAACGTTTTCAAAAGTCTTTGTTTTTGGTCCGTTTACACTGAGGCTACATTTACACTAGTGCGTTTTTGTTTTAAAACGTTTTCAAAAGTCTTTGTTTTTGGTCCGTTTACACTGAGGCTACATTTACACTAGTGCGTTTTTGTTTTAAAACGTTTTCAAAAGTCTTTGTTTTTGGTCCGTTTACACTGAGGCTACATTTACACTAGTGCGTTTTTGTTTTAAAACGTTTTCAAAAGTCTTTGTTTTTGGTCCGTTTACACTGAGGCTACATTTACACTAGTGCGTTTTTGTTTTAAAACGTTTTCAAAAGTCTTTGTTTTTGGTCCGTTTACACTGGGGCTACATTTACACCAATACGTTTTCATTTTAGAACTTTTTTAAAAGTCTCTGTTTTGGTCCATTTACACCGAGGCTACATTTACACTAGTGCGTTTTTGTTTTAAAACGCATACATTTTGCTACATTTACACCTGCTGTTTACACTACTCCGGTACTTTCGACCCTCGAAAATGGAGAAGTAATATATCTGAAGTAATATATCTCCACCCCAGGCCCTGTTTACATTAGTGCGTTTTATTTATTTAATTATTTATTTTCTAAAGTCTCCATTTTGGTGCAGTAGACTGATGCTACATTTACACTAGTGAATTTTCATTTGAAAACGTTTTCAAAAGTCTCTGTTCTGGTCCGTTTACACTGAGGCTACATTTGATAAAATTTTCAAAGTTTTCTTTCTTTAAAGTCTCCATTTTGGTCTATTTAGATTGAGGCTACATTCACACTAATGCATTTCGTTTTCAAAAGTCTTCATTTTGGTCCGTTTACACTGAGGCTACATTTACACTAATGCGTTTGTTGTTTACACTAAAACAACAACTTTGAAACTTTGAAAAACTATCCAGACCCCATTTTAGCTTGAAAAATCCAGAGTTGCGTTTCAGTGTATCTTATCAGCGTTTTCAAAATTCTCAAAATTATGACATTATATTGTATATGACCCTAAAATCACGCAAAGTCACATTAGCAAAATTTAACCGCAAAAAAAGATCTTTAATAAAGCACAGCTCTCTTTCAAACCAAGCAGTATTATATTGGTTAATGTGGCAAAAAATACTAGGCTCGATGGAAAATCTGAAAGGGGGAAATGTGTCACCCTCAGCTGAAATTCCCAATCGCATGGACTTTTTGCAGGAATGACTGGATTTCGCCCACGAAATTTCGCAGAGCAAAGGTAACATAAAGTAAGTAAATCATTTTACTTCGTTACTTCATTTAGATTGAAATATATCCACATTTTTACATGTAAAATTTGGCACAGCCATTTGTCAATTTTATGGATTTGGCTTAGTCTCATCCTTGTCCAGCTGTTTTTATCTGTACAAACCAGATCGTTTTGCTGCTTGATATTGCAAATTTGTGTGTCTTACCATATTATTTTAACGTTTTATCTTAATTATGAATACACTGGTTTGTGCAAACAGTTTTACCATTTACTGCACAATGTTATTCTTCTCGTTATTTCCCTATAGCGGATAATAAACTGGAAGTCTCACCTATAAATTTACTTCAGCATTGAAGAAAAAGTTAGATAGGCTCTTTATGGACACCTTTAAAAATTAAGCAACAGTCTTCATCCCAAAGATTTTTTTTTTTAATTATAATAATCAATTATGTCAATAATCTACAGTATCGATGAATTAGAATTTGTACATCATTTTCCTCAATTCAAGTTGGTACTTAAACAACACCATACAAAAGAAGCATTCAAAGCATGTGCCTGTATACAAAATATCTGTTTTGTCAACTCTTAATGTAACAGATGAAGATGAAAACAATTTAGAAACCCCCCAGCAGACATTCATTCACTAAATGCTAGTTTCAGCAATATTTATAGGCTAATATAACACATTTGTTTATCTGACAGTGTTGACTCATGTTGAGTGACTGGCACACATTTAAGAAAAAGCAAGAAACATAATAATGAGATTATTAAAACAGTTTTATTCAAAACATTTTTCCCCAAGTAACATAGCAATTCAAACACTGCTGATACAGAACTTCTTCATAAGCAAATTTCACCCGTGGCATCAGTCCATATTTCAAATATTCTCCATGTTGTGTCAATGCTCAGGTGTCTTCAAGCTCTTCTCTTGTGCTGGATCAGTTTCCTCTCTTCTGTATTTTCACAGCACACCAGCATGATTCTGGACGGACTTTTTAGCACAAAGCCCTGAGGAACACCAGCCTCCTTCATAAGTGAATACTGTTTATCCCTACTCTGTGCACACATTTGCACATATAGCTTCCCAAAGAAATCTCCCCTCAACGAAACTTCAGCGACTGTCGTGTCAGTCCGGTAATAAGCATAATTGTGTCCTTCTTGTCCTGCTGAAGAGCCATGAGCGCTTTGGAGATGCCCTCGGGATCCTGGTGCAGCGCGAGGATGCTATTGGCTCTCTCCACCGCCTTCAGGTCTCCTGCTTTCTCGAAGAGTTTCACCAGGACGTCCTGATTGATGTCCTCGAAGATGTTCGGCGACGCTTTCTTGCGGTGAGCCGTGTCGAATTTGAAGCCGCTCACGGCGGGACTGACGCGACGAGAGTCTGAAGACGCGAGTGAAGACATAGCGGTAGAAACAGACCGTTTTCGAGATGTGCTGTGTTCTATAGCAGCGGCTGTGCTTTCAGTGACTCAAGCATTGGAGATAAGCCGTTTTTATAGGGACGGCCCGAGAGCGAGAATTCCCTTTCGATATGAAGTCATACTGACGGTTAGTAAACGCCCAACTTGAACCGTTGCTTTCAGCAGGAACTGAGGTAAACTGCTCTGACGCAAAGATGAACTTACCGAGGATTTCATTAATGAGTAACTACTCCTTTTTTTATTTTTATTAGTTCAAAATCAGGAATTAAAAGGAATTTCTGTTTTAGGGAGGGAAATTAAGATTTCACAATTGGCAGATGACACCACGTTGTTCTTAAAGGATCTAGACTTAATTTATAATTTTTCTTGTGCTTCTGGTCTAAAATTGAATATTTCAAAATGTGAGATATTGCCTGTTCATGATTTTATTTATGACTCTTTTAGAAGTATTCCAATTAAATCCACAGTTAAATATTTAGGCATTTATATTACCAAAAATCTTCAGGCAAGACAGCACAGGATTGTCAAGTCAAAAAACATTCTTAATTCCTGGTTACAACGGGACCTATCATTGGAAGAGTTCTATTATCCAAGGCTGAGGGTCATGTTGTATATCCATCTCTATCTTTATTTGTCGAGAATATAGTGGCCAAAGAAGTTAATAATATTTTCTTAAAATTTATCTGGAAAAATAAACCCCATAAATTAAAAAAGGAAGTGCTTTCCAATAGTAGAGCAGAAGGGGGTGTTGATTTTTTAGATTTTTCTGACACAATAAACATTTTTAAAATTAATTGGCTTAAAAGATGTCTAGATAATCCTAAATCCATTTGGTATTTTATCCCCAACCATAAAATTGGTAGCCTTTCCTTCATTTTAAAATGTAACTATTTACCGTCTAGGCTACCTATAGCTTTATCCAAATTTCATCAACAGTGTCTCCTTGCTTGGAAGCTTTGCTGTGTTCATAGTTTTTCACCCCATAGAACATTTTTATGGAATAACAGGGATATTACTTGTAGAAATAAATCATTCTTTTTCCCCAGGTGGTTTCAAAATGATATTAATTGTATCCTTTGTTTGTTTGTTTGTTTGTTTGATGATTCTCTCTTATGAACAATTTATGACTTTACATAGTTTCCAAATTCCTCTAAAATAATTTAATAAAGTGATTAAAGCAATTTCACCTGGTTTAATGCACCTTGTTAAAGGTCATTCTTTATTTAATCCAAGGAGTTCAGTTGTTACTCAGTCTACTTTGTTTTCTTGATCATGTGACTGGAGTAATGTTAAAAATTCAGGAATAAATTACATTTTAAAATATAGGCTATTCAAATAGAATATAGTTATTTTATTATATATTATACAATATTACTGCTTTTGCTGTATTTTGGATCAAATAAATGCAGTCTTGGTGAACAGAAGAGACTTATTTACAAAAATCGTACTGTTACCTTTCTTTATACCACTAATAAACAATATTTTAAAGCTTAATATTGTCCCTTTTCCAATTCACTCAACATTTTTAAGAGTATATATTGTAAAGGAGTGTTCAATTAATTATTATTATTATCCATCATTACTGACATGATTATAGGTTATGGAATATCCACTGTAGAAAAAGTTGAGTCAACTTAAAAAAGTAAGGTAACCTGCTGCAAAGCAATTTTGAGTTCATTCAACTTTAGTAGATGGAAGTTGTGCCAATTCATATATAAAAGTTCACTAAAACTACTTGTATAAGTTAAGTGAACTACCAGTCCTTTTAAAAATGAGTTGGCACAACTTAGTTCTTGAAGTTCATTAAACTCAAAAAAGCTTTGCAGCTGGTTACCTTAATATTTTAAGTTGAGTCAACTTTTTATTTTTTACAGTGTATAAAGTAATATAACTCTATATGACTGCATTATGATTGTATATTATACATGTAAAATTTATAAAACTCTAATTCATTTTTAATAACATCACATTTTCCCATATACATTGTACCTCGATTTATTATTAATAATACTGTTAAAAAAGTTTAATAATTCTATTGAGCTAACAAGTGCCCTCCGCTAATATTGGCACCCTTGGTAAATTTGAGCAAAGGTGGCTGTCAAAATAAATCTGCATTGTTTTTCCTTGTGATCTTTCATTCAAAGAATTCACAAAATTCTAACCTATCATTGAAGTAAAACAATGGAAAGTGGGGGAAAACTCGGTTTATGAAATAATTTTTTTCTTCGTTGCCCACAATTATTGGCACCCAATTATTGCAACGTCCTTTTCCCAAGATACCAGCTCTAATTTTTCTCTTATAATGCCGGATGAGTTTAGAGAACACCTGACAAGAGATCAGAGACAATGCCTTCATACAGAATCTCTCCGATCTTTCAGATTCCCATCTCCATGTTGTTGCTTCTCTTCAGTTCACCCAACTCATTTTCTATAGGGTTCAGGTCATGGCAGAAGCTTCATTTTAGGGCTGCAACTAACGATTATTTTAATAATCGATTAATCTGTCGATTATTTTTTCGATTAATCGATGAATCGGATAAAAAAACAAGGGATTTACAACCCTTTATTCAAAAACAGAACTAAAATCTTTAGAAAGTGCACTAACATGTTGCTCCTTGAACTGTTATAATAATAATAATAAAATAAAAATGGACTAACACAAAAAACATACACATGTATGCTTTACATCTGCCAAATATATAGACTAAATAAACTAAAATTACTATCCGTCAAGACAGCGGCTTGCTGTGGTGTACATGCTGCATTTCCCATCAAGAAGCCTCTCAAATTAAATTCCTCAGTGCGCATTAAAAAAGTCATGTGACTTTGCACGCTGGAACGGGATAACTTGACTAACTTTCTGCTACATTCATTCTGCCATGGCGGTGTTTAGTGTCCTGCCATCAGCAGCGACCAGCTGGAAGAGTTCCGCATTCAAATGCACGCAAAACTGGCCTCAAAGCCCCAGCAAAAGTAATTACCATGAATGTGTCAAGGCAAAAATTAAGAAAATATTCGAATTACTTATTAATATACTAGTATTTTCTGATTCAGTGTTGCAAAGATGAAATTGACGACCCTGCCATCTGCTCATTAATGCCTAATGCATCTTTATGGATTAGCTAATGAAAGAGTTTTGTTTTCGATTTTAATTATTTCGTTTTATAGTAAAATAATAATTTAAAGCTTTCTATAGATATTGTGTTTGTGAGGCAATTACCTGGGTTTCGGTTAATTATTGTGAAGCGCTCCTGTTTAAACCAAAGATATCAAGCGTATTCTGTTTGTTTTCTTTAAGAGCACATTTTGTTGATACTGTTAGTACACACAAACTAAGGTAGACCCTTTACAGTTCCGGCCCGGGTGGTAAATTACTCTTACCTTTATGAGCAAAAAAGAAATTCCACATTGCACTGGCGTCTCCATACGCTGCAAAGCGCGCTTCTCTCCGCACAAACTTTGGATTTATATTGATTGAATGATTAAACTAACATTGTGATATGTTTAAGTTTTTTATATCAATGGATTTTAATTTAAATCGCGATGAAATAAGCAGGCTTTTGATCTGTCTGCCGCTGTTTGCTAGTATAACTTTAAAAAACAAAAACTTGAATTTAACAAACAAAAAGTGTTCCAAATATATCTCTAAATTAACTTTATAAACTAAAGGAACGAAAATAAATGTAATCACTTTGCTATTAAAATCAGCAGCTGTGTAATGAGGAAGAGAAAGAGAAAAAAAGACAGTCGGACTGGAAATTCAGTCGGCCAAAAATTGATGAGCTGTCGGACAATTTTACAAGGAATGTTTGTTTAATAACCTATATAATATTCTTAGGCTACTTTCTTAATTAAATATATTATTTCTTTGATTTATTTTAGCGTTTTTAGGCTGCTTGTTAGCTGACTGAAGTGTAGGCTATATATAAAAAAACAACGTGTCACCGTCACAGCCCTATTCAAAACTGAGACGATTTCACCTCAGCAGAGCTCCTCTTTCTCCTTACGGTTGTGGTATGTTTTCGACACATTATACAGACAGACAGTGTTACAAAAACTATAGAAGTAGTTTTCTCCATCTCCACTATCCAACGACCCGTACACCAGCTGTTTTGCGATCGAGCATTGGCTGCTGTGAAAGTACGCTAGCCAAAGTAGGCTTAAATATCAAACATGTTTGATATAAATAAGGGCAGCATATATATATATAATGTAGAAACGGTGCTTTATGCTCAAATGTTCCAGTTTTGCGCATAAGTTAAATTCGCATTTTTGGATGGAAACACAGATTATGAGGTGCCGAACTCTGCTGGCATCAGTGCGGGAGAGAGACCGAATGTGTCCACTCCGCTCTGCGCTCAATTTTTTTAAATATATATAATAACAACCAAATGTCTCTGCGTCGCGCGACACAACGAATCGATTATGAAATTCGTTGCCAACGCTTTTAGTAATCGATTTTTATCGATTTTATCGATTCGTTGTTGCAGCCCTACTTCATTTTGTGCTCAGTGACATATTGTGTTGATTTTGATGTTTGTTTTAGATGATTGTCCTGGTGGAAGATCCAACCACAACATTTCTAACAGAGGTAGTCAGGTTTAGATGTTTTATCTGTTGGTATTTGATAGAATCCATGATGCCATGCATCTGAACAGGTTGTCCAGAACCTCCAGCAGAAAAACAGACCCACAACATTAAAGATCCAGCAGTATAATAAGTGTGAGCATGGGGTACTTTTCATCCCATCGGGTGGGTTTGCTGCCAAAAAGCTCTTTTAAGTTTCATCTGACCATAAAAGCCAGTCCTGTTTGAAGATCCAGTCGTGTCTGACAACTGAATATGCTAGAGTTTGTTTTTGGACAACTGTTCTAGAATCCCTCCCAAACAAACATGTGGCAAAGTAGGGGCTATTTGAAATTTATTATTGAATTTTAATCTTTGCAATTCTCCAGCTGTGGTCCTTGTGGTCCTCAAACTCTCCTCATTAGGACGATACAGACACGTCCTCTTCCAGATAGATTTGTAACATCTTTAGTTAATTGGAACTGATTATTGCCCTAATGGTGAAAATGGGGGTTTTTGATAGCTATTTTCTTACTCATTTTGTGATACTCAACCCTCTTGTTCTGCACATCAGAACTATATTCTTTAGAACTATATTTTCCTCATTGTAATGGATGATTAAGGGAATTTGGCCTTTGTGTTCCTCATATTTATAAACCTGTGGAACAGGAAG
The DNA here is from genome assembly GCF_049309525.1 of Garra rufa. NCBI lineage: Eukaryota > Metazoa > Chordata > Actinopteri > Cypriniformes > Cyprinidae > Garra > Garra rufa. The sequence continues at coordinate 24,838,146 of NC_133383.1, forward strand.
TCATGGCGGGACTATTTAATGCTCTTAGTCACCCTGGTGTGCTAAGTAATGTAAATATGAATGGGAATATACTTCAAAGATATTTTACTAATAACTTCTAGGAGTGTCAATAATTGTGACCAACATGCATTGGAGAAAAACATTTATTTCAGAATGTGCATTTCCCCCCACTTTTAATTGTTTTACTTCAGTGAAAAGTTTGAATTTTGTGAATTTTTTGGAACGAAGGTCAAAAAGATAAACAATGCAGATTTATTTTCACAGCCGCCTTTGCTCATATTTACCAAGGGTGCCAATATTAGTAGAGGACACTACTTTAAGAGTTTTCATATTATAATCATTATTATTATGCATCATTATATACATTATTATAAGTTATGAAATATACTGTAGGCATACAGTTGAGGTCACCTTGCAGAATCTTCAAAAGGTTAATTACACCAAAATAAGAAGGATCATACAAAATGAATGTTATTTTATTTTATTTAATAACTACTTAACTACTTATTTAATAAGATATTTCACAAAAAAACGATGTTTACATGTAATCCACAAGAGAAAATAATAGTTGAATTTATAAAATTACATTTTTTGACAATTTTTTTGGTTTTTCAGCATTTTTGTGTATTTGAACCCTTTCCAACGATGACTATGATTTTGAGATCCATCTTTTCAAACTGAGGACAACTTTTTGAATTTAAAGATCAGGTTAAATTGAACTGATTTTGTCTTCTGGGAAACATGTAAGTGTCTTAAAAAAAATACGATATTTAGGCAAAATAAGACAAATTTCTTCATTCTTTTCAAAAGTTTTGGCCCCATGGCTCTTATTGCATTATTTTTCCTTCTGTAGCATCAGCGAGTGTTTAAGCCTTCTGTAATAGTTGCGTATGAGTCCCTCAGTTGTCCTCAGTAAGAAAAGATGGATCTCAAAATCATACATTCATTGTTGGAAAGGGTTAAAATACACATAAATGCTAAAAAACAAAGAAATTTTAGGACCTGAAGGTTTTTTCTGAAGAACAGCAGCCAGTTTAACTGTTTTTTTTTTTTTTTTTAAACAGCTGTGGATCATTCAGGTAACATCACAGTATTAAGAATCAGATTCTGCAAGGTGTATGTAAACTTTTGACCTCAACTGTAAAGTTTTCCTGCTTTACAAAAGTTGTAAATGTGAGTTTCTCCTGTGTATTTTGTCATTCTGTGTGTTTTATTGATGAGGAAGGGCCGGGGGCACACAGGGTGAGACCACTAAATTGTTTAATTCAGATGATTTCATCTTTACAAGTTTAACATTTTAATGTTTAATGTCTACTGGGAAGTACCTGGATGATGTTCACCTTCAAACTTCATGAAAATGACAAGTGTAATTTAAAAAAGTCAGCAACAACTTTAAATATTTCAACACTTGTTTTGCTTCTGCAGGACATTACGTAGTAAACAAGCCGTTTCATTGGCAGACTGCTACAGATCTCATCAGTGATGCCAGTTTGGGAATGAAGAACAACATGCAACGCTCTCATTTTATGAGATAATGTGCAGAAATAAGCACTGATTTTTCTTTCCACATGACGGTACCCCGGCCCGTGCAAGCTTTAAATCACGTTATTACACGGCTCTTTGGAATGCTTGATTCTGATTGGTCAGTTGAGACATTTGCAGGTTCGTTCTTTTCAAATAATCACCGCTCCAAAGTAATAACGCATAGCCGGTACTACTTGTATGTTTAAAATCCCTCCGTGCCAACAAAGATTACCGTTTGGCGCCATCTTGTGACAAACACTGGAAAACCACAATTAACAATGGAAAATTTCGACATTAATCTATTTAAATTGTCTTACTAACGTACATAGTTTGAATGTTAGTCACGTGGTACTATATCGCTCCGCGGAAGGATAAAAATGTTAATTTAAAACAAATATGCCAATAAAAGATGTCAAATTCATGTTCATGTCCAGTTTTTTTTCCTTATGTGGCAAGTAGCCGTGTAATAAGCGGGATAATGTACAGGCAGCCTGTAGTTATCGCAAAATAAGCCCCTTCAGTGTGATACAAGACCTGATCACACTGTCGGGGCTTATTTCTGCGATAACTACCGGCTGCCTGTACATTATCCCTTACTTATTTAAATGCTATAAACAAAGTCAAAATGCCTTTCTGAAAATGAAGAGTATTTCCTTATAGGTTGGTATAAGGAAATCCTTAATATTTCCTGTTGTGTACTACATTAAAAACAAGTGATTCACTGCACGTGATCATTCCAGTTATGACACAAAGCCTATTCCTTCTAAAAAAGCAGTGTAATCAAATGACGTACACTGTTGGACATTTCAAAGGGTTTTTACAGTAACTTACTGGCAACACTGTTGCCAGTAAGTTACTGTAATTAGGATTTACAGTACCCAACTGTATTTCAGTTTACAGTAAGGTACTGTAGTGATGTACTGCCATATATTATTGTAATTCATTGTTTTGTATATAGATTTAATTAAATTTTATAATTTTTATATAGAATTAATTTTATAGTTACTACTGATATTAAATTCAAACAGACACAATTATTCCAAAATATCACATTCTTTATTTAAACATTGCATATATAACACTGAAACACAGAAAAAATATTCCAATGCTGGAAAACTGCATCTTCACTCTTTCAAATGGCATTCCAGGTGCTGCTCCAAAACATAGGTCACCTTTGCTCACCGTCCACTTTGTTACACAGAGAAAGAAAAAGAAAAGAAATTACACATTTGTAAAAGACAAACCCCCATATGGAATACACAAAATCACCTCTCAAAATCATAGTGAAGTTATTATCTTACCATGAATTATTAGTCCCAGCGTGGCTGACCTGCTCTTGTCCTCTGTGATGCTTCATTTGAGTTGTCTTTAAACACACACAAAATGCAGTAAATATTAAATTCAATTTAAAAAAAAAGGCAGCTAGTCATAAAACTTTTGTTTAAACTAGTTAACATACGATTTTGTATTCTCACCTAGGCTACTGGTGAACATTAAATAACACCTGAACAAAATTTCACATTAGCTAACTTACTGTTAATATAAGATTATGCTTTGCGCGTTAAAATAATTTAATTTGGTAATTTATTAAGCTGACAGCGTCGTTTGTTAATTGAAAGTACAGTTTATTGTGGTAAAGTTTATGTACCATAATGTTGACGAGTAAATGTTACTACTGTTGGGCAAAAATCTGACAAACCACACACAAACAGACATACAAATAACAAATATATATATATATTTTACCTTGCTTGCTTGTAAGGTGCGTCAATACACAGCGCAGATGTGTGGAAACCCCCGGCGCTGCCTCGCTGGTTCCGTGTCCTCAGACGCGAGCGGTGCGACGCGACAAAAGACAGTATAGAAACCATTATAATCCGTGAAACTATCCACAATAGATGCAGGACAGTAAACTGATGCCCCAGTATATTTCTGAAGTTCAGTAGTACTCTAAATACGCTGTTCCACTCGCACTGTTTCTGAAACGAAGGATAAACTCCTGTGGCGCAAAATCCTGTCAGTCAAAATGTAAGAAATGAGGAAAATAATTATCTCAATGGAGTGGCGCCAAAGAGGTCGTTACCACAAATACAGTAGTATACCTCAATTTTTAAAAATACAGTTAGTCTCTGTATGTGGTGTTTGACGTAACAGAAAATTCCCATGATGCAAGGGAATTAAAGGAACCGTATGTAAGAAATTTATGTCAGTTAATCATAAAATGGCCCTGACATGTCACTAGACATTAAGAAATCATGTTCATTTCAAATACTTATATCACTGACAACAGTGGTCCGGCCAGGATATTGTCATTTAAAAGTGAGAGTTGCAGCCCTCAACTGATGTTATTGTTGTCATTTTGTGTTTTGGTCTGAGGCTCCACCCTCCAGCGATCTACCAATCACGAAATCAGTAGAGTTTCGTGATCCGGGTTGCCAGCTCTGTTACAGCTGCGGCTATACGAACGTGTCAGATAAAACATGTATAACGTTACAAAACGTAAAAGACCTCGTTATGAATCCGAAATACGTCGTGACAAAGTCCGAAATAAAAAAAGGATTTGTATAGGATATGCCTTTGAAAGATGGAGACGGCTGAAAACGGAGAAGAATTTGAAGATAGACGCCAACGTTGGTAATTTTCTCCTGGACAAGTAAGATTCATCTATGTTTGGCTAACTTTGCTTCCGTACACAGTGGATTTCCCACGATCGGCCGTGCAAAATGCGTTCATAAAAAGCTTTATATCGCACCACTAGCAGGGTATGAAAACAACCTATGTTCCGACTGAAATGTGGTATTACAGTACATCTTTACGAAATATTTGGCTAATCGCCATCTGTAAATTTTTGCGATACATAATTACTTCGCAAAACATCTCTTGTGAAGCATAAACATAATTAACAGAAGAAAAACAAATTTCTGTGTAGGACTCGTCACTTGCCATTGGAAGCTCCTTGTAGCAGCCTACTCCTGCAGCTTAGCTGGCAACCTCGAGTCAGGGGGGAGCGGGAGGGGATACACCGTTCTACAGTATTTTGAAAGTGATTGCAGTACCAGTTTTGGCCGCAATCCTACATTCGGTTCCTTTAAAGTTATTTACTTTAAAGGGAATTTGCTGTTTTATACTGGGTGATATACAGTAAAAAACTGTAGACATTACAGAAATGTCTAACAGTGTAATCAGGGTTTATATTTAGTTCCCACAAGCCACCAGTCCTTTTTATGATGGGAAAGGACTACTACAAATATGTATTACATTGGTAAATGTGGGCTCTTATGCTGACAACATTTTTGAGGAAATAGAACACATTAAGCTATTTTTATTAATGGGGTTGTCATCAAGGCAAACCAGCTGGGAACACTGCCTGGGCTCTAGGAAGGCCTATTAAGGTCCTTCATGGTAAAGCACTCACTGGTTTCAGTAACATCCGGCTCTGGAAAACTGTGAGAACCCTCCCAATGATTTATATCGAAAACAAATCTAAGTCGTACTGCTCCATTCAATAGAAGGAAGGATCACGTCACATTGACTTCCCATTTGCACATACGCTGGCTGTATTGTTACTTACAAGTCTTATGTTAAATACAGTCCCAAGTTATTCACTTATTATGTGGCTGACAGCCATCAACAGGAGGGGACTGTTATGAAGTCTTGGCAACAGTAACTAACAGTGACTCTTCTGTCCCAACCAAATGTCTATTACCCTAACATGCCCTTTCTCCACAGTCATCCATGAAAAAGTCCTGGAAAAAGACCAGCTCCACAGTAATGCCACGCAACCAGTTCCACAGTACAATGACTGGCTAATGTATTTTCATTTTTACAATCTTTTAGACTATTCTTAGCTATTTATTTTCCATTTTGTGTCTGTCGCTCGTATTTAAACAACATCTGACTCAGTGTACACAAATATGAACTTTGACAATGTATACACAGCTAGTGACTTGAGAACAGCGCTCTCTTGTGGCTGAAAAGACACACATTTACTTATAAGCTAAATGAAGTTGATCAACCACAGTTTCTGACGTAAAAACTCGACTGAAGCGTCGAAGCAGTTGGTCATATACTCATTTCAAAAGTTAAACAATGTGATAATTATTCAGAGACGTTCAGGGCGCGGCCATTTGTCATAATGGGTCTGCTTCCTTGTCATTCGCTTCCTGGCATTTGTAGCTGTACAAAACAGCTTGTTTTGCTGCTTGATATTGCAAACTGGCGTGTCTTACCATATTATTTTAATGTATTATCTTATTTATGAACAAACTGGTTTGTAGTTCAAACAGTTTTCCTATTTACAGCGCTGTTATGCTTCTTGTTATTTCTAGTGTTGGGTTCGAGTCCACCTAAGTTGAGTCCGAGTCTTTAACCATTCGGGTCCGAGTCGAGTCCGAGTCCAAAATGAGGCGAGTCAGACTCAAGTCCGAGTCCAAATGGGTCGTGTCCGAGTCCAACTAAACACTACTGTTTTTCAGTATGTTTTAACCTTTACAACTAGAATAAGGCAATGCCAGTTTAAATGTAAAGCAAACCTCTATTGCATAATGCCATTTTGATTTTTGATTTCACAGCATCTCATAATTAGTGTCCTGCTCAGCAAACTTAAAGTCATGTAACAGAAGTTATAGCGTATGTATTGTGACATATTTCAGAGTGAAACAGCTTTTAGAATGTAAAAAAATATAGGACAGGACTTGACTTTATTTGTTGTTATATAGTAAATGTATAAATTCAATAGGGTGGGTAGGAAGCTTAGTAAATGAGATCTGAGGAGCAGAGAATGCACCTTTATGATGAATGGTAAGACCTTAGACAGAGTAGATGGCATTTTACTTTTTTTTTCTTGGATGAAAATGAGGCTGTGAGGGTTAATGGCAGTTTTAAAGTAGCAGTCTATGGAAGCCATGGAATAAAAGAGTACAATTTGAGTTTATATTTCAAAATTCTGACTTTATTTTCCCAATTCCGAGATTATATCTCACAATTCTGATAAGAACAGTTATTCTCCCTTTTCCCCTCAGCTCAAAATAATGAGTGTATATCCCACACTTCTGGCATTTTTCCCCTCAGAACTGACAAACTTGCTACTGTTGAGTTAAACTGAGTTATAAAGTCCGAAATACAACATATAAACGACCTATAAAAAAAATCATAATTGTGAGATAAAATAGCTAAATATAATATGACACAGTCGCAGCAGGTTTACGCTCTTGTCGCTTTAAGACCAGGCGCACAGATCATATATTTGGACACATCTGTATTTCTCTCAACTGTTCAAATTCACTCAAGACAAAACCGAATGCATTTGCATGAATGCTCTCCAAGACGGTGCATTTTCACATTACTTTTCGTGTAAGTGTGTAGCAATAACATGCAAAAAAAAAAAAAAAAAAAAAACTTAATTCTTCAGCATTCACATGGTGACTGAAAGGCGTTTTCGGTGAGCATGGGTGTGTGTGTATGCAAAGAAACCAGCAGGCTTTCAAGTACTGGCAAGACTTTTAAACACGTGCCAATACTGAATGTCACTTTCGTAATAATGCATCGAGTCAGTAAAATATCCGTCAACTGTCCCTGGACTCGGCAATAATTCCCGAGTCCGAAAAGCTCAAGTCCGTGACAAGTCCGAGTCCGCTAAAAATTGTACTCGAGAGCGGACTCGAGTCCGAGTACAAGTCTGAGTTACCCCAACTCTAGTTATTTCCCTAAACCTAAATCTCGCACATTCACAGAAAACAGCTTACGCTTTTACAAAGTGGATAAATTACTTAAACACAAATGTGTAAAAAGAATGTTTCATCGAATCCATGATTCAAGCTAGTCTTATTTTTGGGGGGAAAACTTTAATAACTAACTTTGTATGGTTTCGATTAGCGATAAGAACATTTTTGGTTTACACTGTGGGAAAATACATTAAGATTCTCCCTCAGGGCTGTATTTACTTGATAAAGAGAACCTGCTGTGCGTCTAGAAGCAAGCAGAGATGCTTGTGACCTATTTTTTTTTTAGGATTATGTTCCCAGTACCGCTCTGGCCGAGGCGGTTTCAACACACAAGTAAAGCTGCGCGTAGCATGATGAGCTCCCACAGCATTACCGCGCCAATGCCTACTACAACCGTCGACCGTGGAAAAAAACTCAGTCGTACGATATGAGAGAGTAAATGACGACAGAATTCCCACCCAGAACTGCAGAGTACAGAGGCAAACAGAAACAACGCAAACTTTACGTACATTATGCTGAGTTTGCGAAGTGAATTATTTATGTAGTACCGTGTTCCTGACGTACCTCAGGGATATGTGAGTCACTCCGCGCCGTTTTGTTTGGCTACTGTACGTCCATTGTCTAGCCAGTGCAGACGTAGTACGTGTAAGTACACTGCACAGGGACAAATGCTGACTGAGGGACAAGCTGAGACAGTTCATTTTATTATTTTCATGCCATTAAACACAAAATACGTCCACACAGAATGTGATTTTGTTGCGTTGTGCAACGTTGACACTATATAACTCTTTGAACGTGTACAGGAGAATATGAGTAAACTTAACATCTGCGTTTTTGCCTTTTAGGTTAATCATCTGGTCACAACAAGTTTATTAGTAATGAAAGAACACCTTTGGATGGATCCATTTAGCTGCTGAGGCATGAATGTAAGAGGAACAGGGAATAAACATGGTTTGTATGCTTATCAAGGTTACTTTACCAGGTCAGAATTAACCCCTTGTAAATGTGTTTTTGTTTTGAACCATCCCTTGAAGATTCTACAGAAGTGGTGCAAGGGAAACGTTTTGAAAAAAATGTCTTTTCTATAAATTTTGTATGCATGCAAATCGTATAATATCCAAGGAACACATTTCTAGTAGCCTAATTGTGTAGTTAATTCTCATATTGTATTTTTAGAAATCTTCAAAATGTTAATTTTACCAAAATAAGAGGGATCATACAATTTTTTTTATTTAGTACTGACCTTAATAAATATTTCACATAAAAGATGTTTACATATAATCACAAGAGAAAATAATAGTTTAATTTATAAAATGACGTTTAAGTTTACATATATTTGATTTTAAATTTTGCAGCTACCTGAATGATCCTAAGCTGTGTTTTTTATTTTGTTTAGTGATAGTTGTTCATGTATGCCCTGAACAGTTAAACTGTCCGCTGTTCTTTAGTAAAATCCTTAAGGTCCCACAAATATTTTGGTTTTTCAGCATTTTCGTGTATTTGAACCCTTTCCAACGATGACTGTATGATTTTGAGATCCATCTTTTCACACTGAGGACAACTTTTTGAATTTGAAGATCAGGGTAAACTGAACTGATTTTGTCTTCTGGGAAAAGTGTAAGTACCTTCTTCTGAGGGGCAGTGCTAAAAAATGATATTTAGGCAAAATAAGACAGTTATCTTCATTCTTTTTAAAAGTTTTCACCCCTCTTAATGCATAGTGTTTCCTTTTGAAGCACCAGTGAGCGTTTGAACCTTCTGTAACAGTTGCATATGAGTCCCTCAGCTGTCCTCAGTGTGAAAAGATGGATCTCAAAATCATACATTCATTGTTGGAAAGGTTAAAATACACAAAAATGCCAATTAAAAAAACTAAAATTCTGGGACCTGAAGGTTTTTTCCAAAGAACAGCGGCCAGTTTAACTGTTCAGGACAAACAAAGGACTTAAAAACAACTATCACTACAAAAAAACAAAAAACAAAAAACAGCTGTGGATCATTCAGGTAACACAGTATTAAGAATCAAGCGTATGTAAACTTCAACATTTTCTCTTGTGAACTACATGTAAATGTCTTCTATGTGAAATATCTTATTCAGGTCAGTACTAAATAAAAATATCCAAGTAACACATTTTTAGTAATTGTGTAGTTAATTCTCATATTGTATTTTTAGAAAGTTCTGGAATATTTTCTTTTCCCCAAATTTGTCACTACCGAAACACAGTAATATATAATTTAATAAGAAGGGTTATATTGACCTATTAACCCAGTGCGACCTTATGGACATTTTTGTCCATTTCAGTTTTGTTTTTTGTTATAAGTGTGCCTGTGTTAATGCCAACTGCATAAATTTTGGCTCAGGTGTTTATTTTTATTGAAATTTTAATATTTCACTCTCATTTCCTTAAAAAAAAAAAAAAAAAATCAATTTTACCCACCATACAAGAAATACACACACTCAGGACCTTAAAGGTGCCATAGAATACATAGAGAGAATATTTAAAATTGTTCTCTGATATCTACATAGAAGGTATATGGCATAGGAAAGGGCAAAAAATCTCCAGAAATGGTTTTACAGGTCCATTTACAAGCCTAGGATTTGCCCCTAGAATAAAAGGCTGTTTTTGCCTTATTTGGAAGCTTCATGAATATTAATGAGCTCTGCTCTGATTGGCTGTTTCACAGAGCTCAATAGCTCGCACATGGATAAAAATATATAATTAATAGGCTCTATGCACGCGTACTTCCGCGTTTGACGCAAGGCTGCTATTCCGTTTCCGGTTGGAGAGGTTTGAAGCGGAGAAAAATGCGATTATGGCAGAGTCGACGAATTTTACTCGGTGTTTGCAGGAGTTGCCCAAATGTACAATCACTGATGTGCAGTACAACGCCACAGAGCAAACTTGAGAAAGGTTTCAAGTTTTATGTGTCTTCGTATCTGTGCAATTATGAAGGTAAATTCAGCTAACCTGAACCGCCTGAACTGAACTTCTATTATTTTTTTACGATTCGTCCAGCAGCAGGCTAATCACGTTAGTATAAATGTTTGACATTTAATGTGTTTGTAATTTTGTCTGAAAGTGTGAGGTAAAATCAGGGCCACAAATGAGATCTCAGTGAAAGCTCACTGCTACCGCTCTATGAGGAAAGCAGAGACTGAGAGTAGGAGTAGTAGCTTAAAAGTGACATTCAAAGTTCTGTTGGACATGTTCAGTCCAGTTCAGTTTTTACTTTTCTAACGTTACCACTGTTCAGCTTGGATAACCACAGCTGTTATCTTAGCTAGTATGGATGATTATTGTACAAAATAATAAGAATAAAAAATGTAATGCAGTTCTACGACAGATGAATAGCACTGCATTATCACTGCTAATTATAGCTGAAACAGTGGTAATGGAGATACAAGGCGGCAAAGTTGGTTTTATAATCACACATTCTTTAGGAAACTTGTGGAAACTTAAAGTGTTAAATTTAGCAGATGCTGTACACTGCGGCACAAAGCAGTGGTGGCTAGAGGGGCTGTCCTCCCGTCTTTGAAAAGATACTTTCATACGTTTAGATGTCATTTTATGTATATATATATATATGTTTATTTAATATAATAAAGCAAATAAGCATCAACAATATGAGTGGAGTCTGTTTTTGTGACTAACGTTATAGTAGTATAGAAGACAATACAAGTTATTAGAAAAAATAGTACACAGCACTCTACAATCGCGCCAGAACGGAAGTAATCCAGCATCCTTATATTCCACCGGAAGTACGTCATTCACCGCCGTGCATACAGCCTATTAGGAGCTCTAGCCGCTTTTAATATGCGGTTTGTTGAATCTGCCGTTTTGAATCGCGGACAGTTTAGTTAGTAAAGTTACAATGCAGAGACACAAGTACTTACCACACAAGTTGAGCTGCTCCTCAGTGATTCTCCAGATCTGTAAATCATTCGCCATCATCAACGCAGTTATTTCTCCATCATTCACCATCATCAGCACAGTCATCTCTCTGTTTATGTGGTAAGTGAAATCCTATGTATAGCAATGTAACAGACTAGCGCTAGCATTAAGCTAACCGTGTCCCTTCTGTGGCTTGCCTTGTTTAAACGATGTGCTGAGGTTGCCGATGATTGGGCGATGCAAATGTTGGGGGCGTAACTATTAACGATCTCGGGAAAGTTTCGTAACAGTTGAGTATATGTTGGAATTGACCTATTTTTCGGTGGTCTTTTGCAAATACTAGATTTATATAAGGAGGAGGAAACGATGGTGTTTGAGACTCACAGTATGTACTGAACTGTTATTATTTAACTATGCCAAGGTAAATTCAGTTTTCCATTCTATGGCACCTTTAAGAACAAAAATGTCCACATTGAAACCCTTATAGGTCCGTGTACGTTTTATTCATTTCATTTTCAGATTGAAATGAAGCAAACAGAAGGCTCATTTATTCGTTTTTTCATTTGTTCAGAAAACGAAAAAACGAGATTTTGGCTCTTTTTTTCGTTTTTTGGTTCACGGGTAGAAAACGGATAAAAGACTTCAAAATTCATTTCCACATGTGGGCGGTCACGAGACGCCCATTTACGCCGATTGGTCAACCAAATCTGGACCGGTGACCATTCATTGTTCACTCAACAAAATAAAAGACCATTATTTAAAAAAAGACCATTATTTATTTATTTTCATTCTTTATTTTCATTCTAATTATCAGCAAGGCTTCAAATGTGATATTTTTACTACATTGTTTATTTTTGATTATTTGATTATTTTTAAGAAGTGAAAACCAAAGTGAACAAACTCTAAACCATAATGTTCATACAGCTCTTTCCTCATCTATGCAAATACTGGTTCATAAGTGTGGGGAAGGAGGCTCCATTAGTCCAGTAGGTTGTTTTAACATTTCCAAAAGTGAAACAGCAGGTGGAGCCGTTTACACGTTATTCTCTTGTGCACATATGAAATGTTCAGATAAGGCTTGAATGTTTGAACGCACACAGAAGGATGATCTCAATCGGATTTATTTTTAAAAAGCTCCATCAGGGTCAAGTTGCAGGGTTAAATCAATTTTAAAAACACCTTAAAATGTGTGCAATAACACAGTATAATAAAAATGTCAGGGACTATCCTTTTGCAGAGGGATGGAATTGAAGAAAATACTGTTTTAAAGGGAACATAAAACAAAAGCAAAAATCAAGGCCACAGGGATCAAATAACTATTTTCTGCATGCAACCTTTTTAGCAGTCGCAATACAGCACAGCCTTGTGTTCAAGAGCACAAGCTGCACTTATAGAAGTCAAGCCTTAAAATTTGGCGGCCTTGTAGGGTACACAAGTAAATGGCCATACTGGTGGATGAGATTTCTCAAGGATAATCGACTAGAGAACGGCCTTGACAAAGACAGCCGAAGATAAAGAGAAATAAATGACAAAGAACAGCCAAAAGTAGCCGAGCCAGTATGTGTGGGTGGTCAATAATGCTCTGGAAAGCGTTTACGCCAAAATGGGCAGTTGCAGGATTCCAACTGTTTGGCTGCTGCTATTAAGCACACACTGTAATATGCATATCATCAAATAAAAAAAAAATCAATGTGCACAGAATCCAAATCAAAAATGAAATATATTTAACTTTTTTTTTTAAATACTAATTAATACTTTCATTCAGCAAGGATCCAACAAATTGATCAATGCAAAAATACCAAGCAGCACAACTGCTTTCAACATTCATAATAATGAGTGATGTTTCTTGAGCAGCAAATCAGCATATTAGAATGATTTCTGAAGAACCATGTGACATTGAAGACTGTACCAATGATGCTGAAAATTCAGATTTCCCTTCTAGAATTTGTTACATTTTAAAATATATTAAAATAGAACACCTTTTTTTTTAATCTGTAATAATATTTTACGATATTACTGTTTACCAGTTTATATCTCTCCAATATCTCTCTATCACTCGTATACATTTGGAAGGTCTTCTCTCAATTCTTACTGAGATATAAACTCACAATTGCAGGTTATAAAGTATCAGGGGGGACTGATAGGTTTATATTGCGAGTTTGAATCTCAATTCTGAGAAAAAAACTTTCATATAGAATCGAGAATTGCGACTTTCTCATAATTCTGACTTTATAACTAGGAATTAAGTTTATAGCTTCATTTTGCAATTTTGAGAAATAAAGTCGCATTTCTGATGTTATGTCTCGTAATTCTGAATTTATAACTCAGTTTTGTGACTTTATATCTACTCACATAGTGAGTTTATGTCTTAATTCTGAGAAAAGTTGTCAGAATTGCGAGTTTCTCACTTTTGTGTTATAAAGTCTTTATTTCTCAGAATTGTGACTATTTCTCAAGTTTTTAAAAAATGTTATGTCTTATAATTATGAATTTATAACTCGGAACTGTGAGTTTATATCTGCTTATTGCGAGTTTATATCTCAATTCTGAGAAAAGAAGTCAGAACTCGCAATTCTGGGAAAAATAAGGAATTGAGAATTCATATCGCAATTTTAAGAAATAAAGTTGCAATTCTGAGAAATAAGTCAAAATTGCAACTTTATTTCTTAAAATTTACGAGTTTGTCTCGTAATTCTGAATTTATAACTCAGAACTGCAAGTTTACATCTCAGTTCTGAGAAAAGAAGTTAGAATTGCGAGTTTCTCATTTGCGTGTTATAAAGTAAGAAAAAAAAAGCAGAATTTTGAGAACACAATTTTGAAAAAGTCGCAATTCTGTGAAATAAAGCAGGAATTCTAAATTTGCGAGTTTTTTGTCTTGTAATTCTAAATTTATAACTCGGAATTGTAAGCTTATATCCCAATTTTGAAAAAAGTCATCCGAATTATAGGATATAAACTCGCAAAAACAGAATTGTGAGTTTCTCTTAGAATTGCAACTATTCTTCCATTCTGATTTTAACTCAAATGTGAGTTTATATCTCACAATTATAAGAAAAAAAGTGAATTGTGAGTTCGTATCACGCAATTGAGGAAAAAGTCAGAACTGCGACTTTATTTCACAAAATTGCGAGTTTGTCTTGTAATTCTGAATTTATAAATTGGAATTGCAAGTTTATATCTACTCACATTGCGAGTTAATATCTAAATTCAGAAAAAATATGTCAGAATTATAAGATATAAACTCGCAAAAACAGAATTGAGTTTCTCTCAGACTTGCAACTATTCTTCAATTCTGACTTTATAACCCACAAATGTGAGTTTATATCTCACAATTATAAGAAAAAAAAGTAAATTGTGAGTTCGTATCACACAATTCTGAGGAAAAAGAATTTTGAGTTCATATCGCAATTTTGAGAAATAAAGTTACTGAGATATAAACTCACAATTGCAGGTTATAAAGTATGGGGGGGGGGGGATAAAGAAATAAATTCAGAATTGCGACTTTCTCAAAATTGCGAGTTTATGTCTTGCAATTTTGAATTTATAACTCAGAATTGCAAGTTTATATGTCAATTCTGAGAAATAAAGTCAGAATTGCAACGATTTCTCAATTTATAACTCAGAATTAAGTTGATATCGCAATACTGAGAAAAAAGTCAGAATTGTGAGATCTAAACAATTAAGTTTCTCTTAGAATTTATATCTCACAATTATGAAAAAAGTCAATTGCAAGTTCACATCTAAAAATTCTGACTTTCTCAGAATTGCAAATTTCTGTCTCGTAATTCTCACTTTATAACTCAGAATTTCAAGTTTATATCTCAACTAAGAAATAAAGTCAGAATTGCAGCTATTTCTCAAAATTGAAAGTCTCATAATTCTGACTTTATAACTCGGAATTGCGAGGTTATATCGCAATTCTAAAAAAAAAAAAAAGAATTGAGAGATTCTCTCACAATTGCGTGTTATAATTTACGCGTGTCAGAATTCAGCTACAGTAATACTGAATGTAGTATTGCTTAACAGATCCAGTTTTTATTTATATTTCTCTAACTCTCATATACATTTGTAAGGTCTTCTCTCACTTCCTGAAATGTGTTTCTTGTATTCAGCTCTTAATAGCTCACCACCAAGATGTCTGTTGAATGTGGGTTGAAATCTTTCACTCATCTTCCTGTACATTGGGGGATGTGATGAATGCAGTATTGAATGCTGCCACACTTCATGACTGCGTCCTTCACGTTATCAAAGGAGTGGGAAAAAAAGAGTTTTTGATTTACTGAAGAATACGTGAGTAGTTCTCGCCTCCACAATGCTGGAAAATAATGGACAGACATGAATAGAGCAGATTTTTTAAAAGCATCCGCTGCCATCAGATTACAAAAGCATTATTACAGGTACAGATGAATGATCCCTCAGATTAAATACTCAACCTGATGACTGTACTTCATCTATTGGATTAGATAATCTCATTTCTCATTGAGCATAATGGATGAGACTGGCTTACATTAAATAAGCCAGTTTGCGGTTCGTACAGTAGCATCTCTGCAGAGACGATGAGCTTTCAGGAGATTATACAAAATGAGCTTGTGAAGCAAATCACACCAATTCCTGAGAGCAACGAGCCTGAATAACTGCTTCAATCCACCCACGTACCTACAGAAAGTGATGTTAACTACTGTAAAGCAACTTGTGTGACCCTGCAACACCTCAATGTTCAAAAAGAGGGCGCTCTCCACTCGCTCGAGTTTCACTGCTGACTTAACACTCGAACTCAAAAGCATTTAAAAGAAATCAGCAGATGGATGTATTAAATCACTTGCAATAACTTATTTGCTTTTGTAATAAAGAACAAAAGGTAAACGATGTGGCTTCATATCTCAACACTGCTACACTAACAGCATCATCATCATCATGCGCCATCAATGGCTCGTTCTCCTGAGGCTATGCAAATGATGAAAGAGAAATGACCTAGTTAACTTTTTTTTTTACACTAACTGTTCAAATGAAGGCTAAAATATCTGACGAGAAAATCTGCAGTATAAATGATTGACCAAGATGTCATATTTAAATACTCTTTGTATAATGCAACTGAATGCAAATGCATTGTGCAGAAGTCGTCACATGAAAAAGTTAAACAGGATTTTGGACAACTAGTTACACCCATGTCGTTTTCTGTAGAGCATATATATATATATATATATATAGAACATTTTTGGTTCATCAAAGTATGGAAGCCAGTTTATCTAAACCCACATATAAACTCACAATTCGGAGGTTTTTTTTTTTAGGGCTGTTCGATTCCGAAATTTTTGGAATCGATTGGATTCGATTCCAGAATCGATTCCTCACTGTTTTTTCTTTTTCGATTCTTGTTTTTCGATTGGATGAAGCTAATTTCGCAATGAATGCAGGATGTAAAGGTCGTAGAAAGTTGCCTTCTCACAATATGAAGCATCATTTGTTAAAAAATTAAGAAAAAAGTGTAGCTCTGTCTGATTTTAAATTGTAATTTTGTTTGCATTGCCCATGAAATTAGTCATAATCCAGAGCTCAACAGTGGACATGCATTTATTGCATGAATAAAACAAGACATGACATGTCTAAAATGACAAAATTAGCAAACGCTGAAACAAAATAAACAGAACTTTAACAACAACACTGATATAAGAGCTTGTGGCGTAACTGTCAATCAGATGCGCTCTCGGCCACTGATATCATGCGCTTTCTGCGTTTTCTTTCATTTGCTGATAGAACGGTTAAAAATAGCATTTATTCAAGATGTAAATATTATCAAGACCCTCAATCATGTCATGATCTATTCTGTCGTGCAGCGCTTAAAATTGTGGACAACATGAGCCAGTTCCCCGTAAAAAAAAAAAAAAAAAATCTTCGGAATTGTTTTTTGAACTGGTTCATTTAAATAATCAATCCAAACGATTTTTATGTGGAAACGAATCAGACTTATAATAACTATTAGCGAGCAAGAGGCAAATTGCATGCATCCTTAAACTCAGACGAGTTTAGAAATGACTCGTTTAATTATTGGTGACCGAGATTTGCAGCCTTAATGGGATGCAGCTTTCCGTTTATGAGGCACCTATTTATAAGTTTTGCTGAAATGAAAACGGCTCTGAATGAGGAGTCGATTCCCCTTAATGGGATCGATTCCAAACGTTGGAATCGACTCTCGATTCCCAATGCCTCGGAATCGATTCTTTTTTTTAATCGATTCCTAGCCCTATTTTTTTTTCTCTCAGAACTGAGAAAATCTCAGGACACTATAGTTCATTTATGTAAGCGAGGATAGCAAAATAAAGTAAACTGTGACATATTATACCCCAAAAGTCTTCATACCGGACTACCAGTAAAATTTATACAAAAAAAAAAAAGGGACCAAAAATTATTCAGACACTTTGACCTGACCATGTTTTGCTTAAGTGTTTATTTATAATTTTTTAATTGCTAATGCGACCTCTTTACACTACAGACTGAACAAAATAAAGCATTGCTTGTTAACTGGTCAACAAAGTATTAATAGTTGTGTAAAAATGGTTATATTTCCATTAAATACCTTTCTAAGTTATCTGATATTATCAAAAATGAATTTGTTCTGTCACATCTTAACTCTGAGTTCTTGTCATACTTTATTGCCATTTTCTAAACTATAGTGAATAAACTGTGATAATGTGGAAAATGTTGTCTGAATACATTTTGGTTTGACTGTAAACACAATTGTAAGAAAAAGTGTCAGAATTACGAGATAAAAATCTTGCAATTCAGACATTTTTTTCTTGCAAAAGCGATTCATAATTTTTTTCTCATAATTGTGATATAAACTTGCAGTTGCTCTATAAAGTCAGAATTTTCTCTCCCAATTGAAACTGAAAAGAGTCAGAATTGAGTTAATATCTCGCAATTTTTACTTTATTTCACAGAATTGTGACTTTCTCAAAATTGCGAGTTTATGTCTTGGAATTAACTTTATAACACAGAATTGAGATTTTATATCTGCTCACAATTGTGAGTTTTTATCTCACAATTAAGAGAAAAATGTCAGAATTGCAAGTTTTTCACAATTGTGTTATAAAGTCAGAATTGTGAGTTCATACCTCACAATTCTAACCTTACTTAGCAGAATTGCAAGTTTATTTCCTTAAAAAGTTTGTCTTGTAATTTTGACTATAACTCGCAATTGTGAGTAGATTTAAAATTGCAATTCTGACTTTTTTCACAATTCAGAGAAAAAAGTCAGAATTGCAAGTTTCTCACAATTGCGGTATGAAGTCAGAATTGTGAATTCATATCTCGCAATTCTGACTTCATTTTTTCAGAATTGTGACTACTTACAATTGACTTTTTTTACAATTCAGAGAAAAAAGTCAGAATTGCAAGTTTCTCACAATTGCGGTATGCAGTCAGAATTGCAAGTTTATATCTCACAATTGTGACTTTATTTTGCAGAATTGCAAGTTTACTCTTAAAATAATAAGTTTGTCTTGTAATTTTGACTTTTTTTATTTGCTTTTTTAGTGCTAATTTTAACTCAGAATCGCAAGTTTATATCTACTCACAATTGCGAGTTTATATCACAATTCAGAGAAAAAAGTGAGAATTGCACGTTTCTCACAATTGTTATAAAGTCAGAATTGTGAGTTCATATCTCACAATTCTGACTTTATTTCACAGAATTGCAAGTTTATTTCTTAAAATAAAAAGTGTCTTGTAATTTTGAGTTTACAACTCACAATTGCGAGTTTATATCACAATTCTGAGAAAAAAAAAGTAAAAACCGTGAGTTCATATTTCGCAACTGACCATTTCTCAGAACTGCGACTTTCTCAGAATTGCAAGTTTAAATCTAAATTGTGAGAAAGTAGTCAGAATTGTGATTTTCTCTTGCAATTGCATGTTATAAAGTTGCTATTCTGAGAAAAAAGTCAGAATTGTGAGTTCATATCAATTTCGAGTTATAAAGTCAGAATCATAAGACAAACTTGCAATTTTGAGAAATAGACTCGCAATTCTGCAAAATAAAGTCAGAATTGAGAGTTTCTTTCTAAAAATTGCAAGTTTGTCTACTAATTTCTGACTTTATAATGCAAGTTTAAATCTACTCACAATTGCAAGTTTATATCACAATGCTTAAAAAAAAGAAGAAAAAAAAAAACGAATTGCAAGTTTCTCTCACAACTGCAAGACAAACTTGCAAACAATTCTGACTTTATATCTCAGAATTGGGACTTTAAAACTCGGACTTGCAAGTTTGTATCTTAATTCTCAGAAAAAGTCAATTGTGAGTTTGTATTACACAATTCTGAGATAAAAAGGTCAGACTTGTGAAATGTAAACAATTGCAAAAAAAAAAAAAAAAAAAAAAAAAAAAAAATAATATTGTGAGATAAGTCGCAATTACTTTTTTTAAATAATCAGTGGCAAAAACAAGCTTCTATACCAAAAGAAGCTTTCAAGTGAACAATTGCTACATAAATCTTTAAAGTGGGAACTTTCACTTTAAAAAAAAAACGGTTAATGTAGGAACTATTCACCGAAAGGTTATTTGGGAAACCAAAAAAGGTTTTTCTATTTCAATTTCATCGCTATGAAATCTCTTTTGATACTTTAGTACTGGAACCTTTGTGTAAAGGTTCCATAGATGTTGAAGGTTCTTCATGAAATCAGAAATACCACCCAAGAACCTTGGGTAACTTTTAGGAGTGTGTCTAATTTCCAATCAAATCCATGATTCATACACTGCATTCTCCAGAGAGAGTGGAAGTAACTTGTTTCTGCAAGAACAAATGCTGTAGATCAAATAAGCCAATATTAATTCATGGACTCTAAAGTACATTTAAATTACACAAGATCATATTTAATTGTCTTAGTTTTCACCCTTGCTTATTATAAAAAGAGCTTATTATCTTTAACATACTAATTAAACACTTGTGTATAATTGCAGTCATAACTGGGTTAGAAGTAATAACTAGCTGTCCAGTTAATAAATCTATTTTTAAAGTCAGGTGAGTGGTTTGCTTTCCCGCAGGACTTCCAACGCACAGCTAATAAGAAACCGACATTCATCCTTTTGGCATTTCCGGGAATTTTTCAGGTCGGTTGTGAAAGAGCAGGCTTTATAATCGGACTGAATAGGCGCTTGTGTAATATGCTTCAGTTCAAGGCCTTTCAATAAAACAGAAGTGTGATTTTATTTTGTATTCAGCTACATCCTTCACACAAGTGTGCAAGTGAAGTTGAAAAAAAAAAAAAAAACACTAGTCTAAACGCTATTCAAACAAGACCTTCAGGCTTGAAAACTGAGCTTTTCAGATGACGACCTCATGTTGAGGACATAAACACATTTAATCAGCATTGAATCAGATTGCATACATTTAAAGCTAAATGCTAAAGCAACATTTCAAATATAAGTTTAAGTTATCTAATCGTATTATCTAATATTTATGTTATTTTAAACAGTTTTTTGTTAATACAGTCTTACTGTGCATTCTTCATCTCAAGCACAAATATCATTCAATCTCTGCCTCGCTCGGTATGTGCGTGTATGTGTGGGCCGTGTTCAGACAGGTAACAATACACTAGCTGTCCTTCAAGCACAGAATGTTCAAAATGCGAACGCCGTAATCATAGGAAACCTTGACGAGCACAGACATGGATAGAAAAAAAGAAAAGTCTCTCTCACAAAACAAATCTGCCATCAATCAGCCGCTCAAACGGTAAAAGCTGATGCAATACAGTGAGAGAAGAATCTAAAAAACCAGCCAATTTCCAAAAACACAGACAAATAAATAAAGAAGCAACACCAGTTTTTTTTCCCCAACATTTTTTATATTTTACTTAGTTTTTTTTCCTTTCTTAATGGAGAATGTCAAACATTTTTTTTGTAGATTCTGCAAGATATGTTTGGAATTTGTAACAGAAGCCCTCCTAAAACGGGGTCAGTGGTCTGAACGCCCCAAATCCTCTCCGATATCAAACAAAACCCACCCTCCCACCTGAAAGCCCTGACTCTCACACACCAGACATCCCCTTTTAAATTAAACATGAAGGAAACTGAACAAAACAATAGTTTGCAGAGGCTCATTACATAAAGACTAGAAAAGACAAACACTTAAAAAGAGGACACGAAAAGGTGGTCATCAACTTTTGGTACCCGTTTAAGGTCGTAGACCTCTTCCAGGTGTTTGTATAATCGCAAAGAATAAAGCGTTAACTTAACCGAGGCGTTTTTAAATTTTTTTATATTCTTTACAGAGTCTACATGACTACTTCGCCGATTTGGAGTTTGCCCCTTCTCAAGCAAATGAAGAGGCTACGATCATATACAATCAGCAATTGTTTTTTTTGTTTTTTAATGATAAAGCCATATATTACATTAAAACACTGTTTTTTTTTTTCTTTTCTTTGGATGAGTTACTTTTAAATACAGTAATGATAACATGCAGGTTTACCCTCGGCATGAAAAATATTGCGCAAGACCCTGAACCGCTTGCGGCATGAATAAAACGGAAAATACACGTGTGAGCAGTCTCGATGCCTGCACACGGAACTCTTGCTATAGTTATTAGCATGGCACATGACCTCAAATGTGTAACGCACAGGAAGTTTGAATCTTTGCACAGCGAAATCTCCAGTCGCCGGATTACGCAACAGTATAGAAAACGAAAGGTTTGAAAAGACAATTTGGTAAACAGTTCTTGCAAATCCTGTCCTTAATTCTGAAAAAATTCTCACACAGTAGAGTAAAAGCAATCAAAATAGCGTCGCTTTGCTTCAGCTTCATCTTCAGTCAATCGTATTCGTGGAAAATGGTCCACTCTAGAGAACGTTCAGCTATAGAAATACTAGCGCTGAGGATACTCACAAGTTTGCTGACGGTTTTAAAGTTTAACGTGATGGGCTTCAACTGTTTTGTAAAAACGTAAAATAAAGGCATTAGGAAAAACAAATCTAATAATCGAAACTAATTTCATATGCGTTACTTGAGCCGAGATGAGATGCAAGATGTAAGGCATATATGCTCATTTTTTGAGATGTTTAACGTCCACCTCATCACATTTAACGCACATATCATGCTAAAGCAGGACGGCAAAACAGTCAGCATAAAATCACTGCCTTTGTATTAGCGAAAAGGTCTAAAAGTGTGCGAAATTACGGCAGAGGCCGATTAAAGCGCGAGCGACTACAAAATGGAGGGAGAAAGTAAACAAAAACATGCAGACACAAACGCTCCTCCAACCATCTGAGAAACTTCTGGGATGTTTTTAGCTTTTTCCGCCTATTTGATTACAAATCGGTGTAGTTTGAGTTGTGAACGGGAAAAAGAAAACAAAGTAAACATCACATTTGGTTGAGGGAACACTTGAAAATGTACATGTACATATAAACGTGTCAACACTTGTTAATAATGCACTCATCTTAGCTATAATTGGCATTATGAAGGTATTTTTCCCACATATGGTTTCAATACCAAAATTTTTTTTTGTTTTGCGTCAACAGTTATCATACTTGCTTTGGGTATTGTTCACAATAAGCATTCTATATAATTATGTTGGGCCGAGAATTATTTTGCCAAGCGCACAAACAACGATAAAGAATTCTGCTGAGCAAGTCTTGGTTGTTAAAAAACAAAAAGAAGAAGAAGTCGTCAGAAATCTAATTTATAAACGTAAAATTTACAAAATTAATGTTTTTTTTGTTTTGTTTTTTTGTTGTTTTTCAGCTACTGAATCTAGATGACCTTACACCACCCCAATGCTATGTCTATATATATATTCTGTATTTTATATACACATGTAATATTCATCATGTACGTATTCATTCATCTCGTTTTTCCCACCATTACAGATCTTAAATTTCTTATCATCTATATCAATAAATAAATAAGAACCATGGGTTGTTTTTCACTACGCCCTCTTCATGGTATTGTGCGATTCTCCCCGTAATGGTCCTGGAGAGTTTTGCATGTAGGGGGCATCACCTCTACCAAAAAGAGAGAGAATGAGAGGAAAACAGAGGAAGAGACAGAGGGAAAAAAAAAATGAGACAGAGAAAGGAAAGGATGAGGGAGAGTGCTAGGTAGCCGCTGGGTTACTACGCCTGTGCGTTGGTGCCGTTCTTGTCGGGGGAATTGGCTGTGTTGATGGAGTTGGCAGTGCCGTCTGGCTGCATGCTGTCCTTGCGCGGAGGCATTCGCTCGTTTATCCGGTCCAGTCCGCGTGCTTCCTCGAAGCTTTGGATCTTGTGTTGAGGGTTGAAGCCTTGGATGGCTGGAAGTATAGAAGCAGGATGTTAGTTAAAGCTAATGGTTATGAAGTGACATATAGCAATGACAATGTTGAGCTGGGTTTCCATCACCGATGCGACGGTCAGTGTTGGGGGCAGCGCGAGTTACGTTATCGATTACTTTTTCCAAGTAACTAGTAAAGTAATGCATTACTTTTTCAAATAAGTAATGCCAATGCATTTAGTTACTTTATTAGGTTATGCAATATTGTAACATTACTTTCCATAAAAAGTAACACAATTAGTTACTTTTTTAAAAAGTAATGCGAAAGTAACTTTCCCCAACGCTGCCGATGATAAATCAATGCATTGCGATTCATGGAGATTTTCCAAATGCATCCTGATTCTCTTTGAAATAAATTCTGAGCTTAGTTTTTAACAGCAGATGGTGCTCTAATCTAGTTTTCAACTGCAGACTCGAACGCTCACGAAGAAGAGCGCTGAAGCACAGTTGTGCATTTGGCTGAATCGAAATGCTTTTATGACACAAGATTATTGAAATATAAATGGCCCACTGTGAACGCTCTTGTAAAAAACTTCAACTTATTCGAACTTTATTAATGACTATTTTAGGTTGAAGTGTGTAAGGAATTGGAAGCAAGCAGAGTACGGCTTTTTCTAAAGCATGCAGTGCCATCTGCTGTTCAAAACGAAACTCAGAATCGATTCGAGAAAGAATCGCGATGCATTCGGAAGAACTCTGAATCGATGTAGAATCATTTCTCGATTCGTAATGCTTGATTTAAGCAATTGGAAGTAGAGCTGTCACTAACTATTATTTTAGTAATTGGTCGATTATTCAGACGATTAATCGAGTAATCGGATAATTATAATAAGTAATCGGATAATAATTTTGCAGTAATATAAATAGACCTAAACAAACAATAGCCTTTAAAATTACTTAAAAAACATATGTAATAGCAATGAGGCAATAATAATTAGTTCAAATAAAGTACTAAAAGCAAGTAACCATCATTTTATTTACCAAAACTGTTAAAATGAAAAATGTATTATTATAAACAATAGAGCTAATGTACATGACCTATTAGAACAAATGCCTGCATTTTCAATGGCTTGACAATGCAATCAAGTTTTTTTTTTCAAATCAAGTACTTGAATTGAATCGAGGAATCATGACAGCCCTAATTGGAAGCAAGTAGAGTACTGTTTTTTCTGAAGCATGCAGTGCCATCCGTGGTCCAAAACGAAACTCAGAATCGATTCGAGAGAGAATCACGATGCATTTGGAAATATCCGAATTGATTTTAGGAATTGGATGTAGGGCTGTCACTAACAATTACTGTAGTAATCGAGTAATCGGACAAATATTCTGTCGATTAATTGAGTAATCAGATAATTATAATGAAATTTGTAGGAAACTCAGAATCGATTTGAGAGAGAATCGCGATGCATTTGGAAAATATCTGAATCGATGCAGAATCATTTCTCTATTCGTAATGTATTGATTTTAGGAATTGGAAGTAGGGCTGTCACTAACAATTACTTTAGCAATAGAGTAATCGCTTGATTATTCTATCGATTAATCGAGCAATCGGCCTGACGATTGTTTTACACTTTACAGAGCGATCTAATCCTTGTTTAATATTGACTAAACATTTTTTTCAAATGTCCACGTAATCTTTAATATTCGCCTATTTCTTTACGACAGAAATGCTACAACCAGTGTAATTTCTTAAACAGGTGTACATCAAAACACACTGCTCCGGGTGTGTGTTCACGGTGTGTGTGTGTGTGTGTTCACTACTGTGTGTGTGCACTTGGATGGGTTAAATGCAGAGCACAAATTCCTTGTATGGGTCACCATACTTGGCCTCACTCACCCCCTTTCCTTTCCTTTCCTTCAAAATGTATAAACTCAGAGTGATGGTTTAAACTTTTATTTTAAAATTGCGATGAACAGTTAGCATATTGAGAAAGATATTGATGTATTTCTCTTGTGTTTGCATAGGTTTCTAAATTATTTACCTTACAAATCTGATGAAATGACACACATTGCATTCCCAGATGAATGTTATAACCATTGGGGCAGCATAACCCAAGTAATTTATTATACATGAAAATTATTATATTTAATGGCTCCTCCTACATTTCTTAGTGATATTTAGTGCCAGTTTAACGGGAAGTGACTATTTTGTTCTATTTGACTCTGGAAAATGCTCATTCGCAAACATTTTAAGCGATATTCCAATTTTGCGCACAAGTTAAATTCACAACTTTGGATGGAAACCCAGCTATTGAAACATAAAGCACATAAACGTTGGAGCGTCATAAAAAAGCAATTAATTTTCCCTAAATCAAGCAGCCCTACATCCCAATATTAACTTGTTAGATATGATCATTTCCAGTCACTAAATGTAGCATGACTACTGGGGGCTGTTCTTCCCCAAAGAGCACCCAAAAAAGTTGATGAACTGAAGCTAAATATACCAGTCAGCCAATCAACCAGCTGCGATAAGAAAAAGAGAAGTTGAAGGTGTACAGTAAAGCTTTGACTAGTTTAGATAACATTAACCAGAAACGCTGATGTACCCACGTCAAGCCTGACATTAAAAGGCAAAAACAGGCCTAGATGAGTTTATTTGTGTGCTTTTTGGTCAGGAAGTGAAACTGATAAAAACAAAGATTCAGTCTCATGCTGTGGTCTGCTCACACCCCAGCCTCTGGCTTCCCCCCTTAAACAGCTGTGTGCTTGCGCTCACGATTGTGAGACTATGTGAAACAGTCCTCTCTTAACAGCTAAAACTACCAGTTTATCAAGTAGACGTACTGTAGTTCTCCCAAAGAAATTAATGCCACTTGTGTTGTGTCAAACTTGTATGACTTACTTTCTCATGTGGAACACCAAAGTTATTTTGAAGAACTATTTTTGCGCATACAATGGAAGTCAGTGAAGTCCAAAACTTTATCATTGTAAAACACTTAAATTATTTTGGTCCTCCATAGAAGAAAGTCATACATTAATTTCATTTTTTTTTTGGTCAACTATCTTTCTAATATTGTAATTACCATGTTATATTGAGTCACAGCTAAATGTTTTGCAAATGTAATTTTTGTTTAGTGGTGCAGAAATCACACTGAACAAAGAAAAATATCTCAACGTGCAAATCAAACAAACTGTTAGCTTTAAATATAACAAGCATACACACAAATTAATAAATAACATCGGCGACTACAAAGGGACGAAATGCACACAAAGGACAGACAGTAAATCCAAGGGGGGGAGGGTAACAGACAGACAACACTGAGAAGTTTTCACAGATGTCTTGCATACCTCGTGCTTCCTCTGCTTCTATGGTGGCTGTGTAAGCATGAGTAGTAGTGCCATGCCCAAAACGAACGGGGAAAGAAAGTGAGTCAAGTTATCAATGCAATCACAAGTCCATTCAAACCCCCTCCCCGTTTCCCCTTCATTCATCTTCCCCTCCCAACACCACAGCCCGAATGCTTCACATGCCACACAGGAAGAAACCTGAGAGGTTAGTTTAGTTGCTTCATTCAGAACATAAACAGATTTCAAGACTTGTTTTTTTCCTGGTCAGGTTTGTTTTTGAGAACCTGTGCTTTCCAATCCAAGATGTGAGGCCGTCTGAACTACTCTTGACATGGACCTAGGCTATTTTTAAAGCTAAAGGTATACAATAGCCAAACAAGGAGAGGCTTTCACCGTTAAAAAAAAAAGCCACGCAATGTACTGTGTATGCGTGATGACAGTTTATTTGTGGTCTTCACAGGAAGATGAGAGGCAAGACGGCTTTGAGCGATGTGTTGTTTTATTTCTATTCTCAGCTACTGAAGAATCCTTTTATTTACATCCCCTCCCCCAGTGCACCACCGACACATTACAATCATAACACCACGTTGTAGTTCATTGTGCCTTGACAGGACTATAGATATGACTTAAAATTTAAAGGAATAGTTTACCCAAAAATGAAAATTACCCCATTATTTATTCATCCTAGGTGTATATGACTTTCTTCTTTCAGACGAGTACATTCAGAGTTATATTAAAAAGTGTCCTGGCTCTTCCGAGCTTTATAATGGCAGTCAATGGGTGTTGAGATTTTGACATCCAATAAAGTGCATCCATCCATCATTAAAAGTGCTCCACACACCTCCGGAGATTAATAAAGGCCTTTTGAAGTGAATCGAAGGGGTTTGTGTAAGAAAAATATCCATATTTAAAACTTTATAAACCGTAATCTCTAGCTTCTGTTAATTGTCATACATTCACGAGAGAGTGGCATTCCTGCAGATGACGTAGGACATAGGAAAACGCAGTGGCGAGTGTAGAAGCACAGAGGAAATAGCAAAACGAAGATTTGTAAAGAAAATATCAGAGGATTTCGATATAAGCCAAGAGGAGACTGGTTTTCCTTTGCTGGTAACCAAAATGGTTCTCTAGGGTTCACACAGACACTGTAAATGAAATACCAGGACTTCCAAAGACTTTTCAAGCCCTACATTTTTTGATTTTCAAGGACTTCACACAGAGATCTCACTTATCAAACAATGTCTTATCTTTCAAATTCTAAAAAAGATGAAGAGATAAATAAAAATACACTAATAAAATATGGCAAAAATAAAGCGTGAATCGCAACTCATTTGTCTTAGATCGGAACTTTGCTTATTGCGAATCATTTGATTTGAATCCTTCAATTTGCAAAATGATCCACAAACCAGTTTAGATGTAAATCAAATCATTCGTGATACGTGTTCCGAAGTCCTGATCCAAATCAATTGATTGACGATACTCAAAGTTCTGATCTAAATCAAATAGTTTCTGATACACGAAGTTCTGATCTCAATCAAATGATTTGTGATACAAAGTTCAGATCTAAACAGTGTTGTTTTTGACAACCATCTTAGATTTAGTCTTAGTCTTATGGACTAAAATGGTTATTAGTTTTAGTCAAATTTTAGTCACTTCTATATGTGATAGTTTTAGTCCAATTTTAGTCGACGAAAAGTCAAGAAGGTTTTAGTCTAGTTTTAGTCGACAAAAAGGGAAAAAGTAGTCTTTTAACAAATTAATGTAGGTCAGTAAGTATTTTGCTGTTGGGTAGTGTCACTTATAAGTTGTGAAAATAGCAGATCTATAGTTCAACACAATGTGAGCTTCCGGACCGACTATTTTCACCAATAATTACAATAATGAAGGAATGTTTTAGAACATAAAAGACAAACAAGGATGGAATGCTAAAACGGCTTGCCATACTAGTATAGCAAAGAGCATTTAATGCTAAAACGGCTTGCCATAGCGGCAGATACTTTTTTCGGTTTTAATTGGCATGCACAATAAGCAGAAATGTCATGCATTTTAAACATCTGACGGACCACCCACTAACATTTTCGTCTATTCTCGTCAACGAAAACTCACACACGTCTCGTCATGTTTTAGTCTTCAACGAGCCATTTTTATCTCGTCATCGTCTCGTTTTCGTCATGGAAAAAAGTGGCGTCAACGAAATGATTTCGTCATCGTCATCGTTGACGAAAACAACACTGGATCTAAATCAAATAATTTCTGATACACAAAGTTCTGATCTCAATCAAATGATTTGTGATACACAAAGTTCTGATCTAAATAAAATGTTTCGTGATAGGCAATTTAAGGCCTGATCCAAGTCGAACGATTCGATTTTTCTGACATTTTTTTTTTCTGAAGTAGTATGTTTTTAAATTTGCGTGAAAATGTGCTTATTAAATTTCAAAACGTCAAATTTAATTACTTCAAGCACCTTGTACAAACCCTGTTCTCGCGAAACTACTGTATCCTGACGTCCTTTGTCATCCACTGGAAAGCCACTCTCTCGTGAATGTGAGTACGGCAGTTAGCAGAAGATACAGATTACAGTTTATAAAGTTATAAATATGGTGTTTTTCTTACACAAATGCATCGATTCACTTCAGAAGGCCTTTATTAAACCCCCAAAGCCGTGTGGAGTACTTTTTATGATGGATTGATGCACTTTATTGGGCTTCAAAATCAAAATAATTAATATAACTCCAATTGTATTCATCTGAAAGAAGAAAAGTCATATACACAGGATGGCTTGAGGGTGAGTAAATCACGGGGTAATTTTCATTTTTTGGGTCATTAAAAAATAATAGCACAATTTTTTAGAAAACTGTCAAGTATTGTGTTACAGACACCAAAGTTAAGGTGCAGTCATTTACTGTTGCTTTTCACTGATGGAACCCAGACAAGATCAGAAATTTCACGTGAGAGTGAAAAAAAGAAAGTTCCCCAAGCAGATTTCGCCATGCTGACCAACAGAAAGCTGCTTGGTTTAAAAGTGACTTTGTTCAGAATATAGGCCAACAATTTTGCTAATATGACAGCACCTTTAGGGTTAGAGGTCTGTTCAAATCCCAAACCCCTAGCATGTTATATATTATAAACATTCTGAATCATACTAAATATAAAAGCAACTACTTTCATCAAAATCAAACCTGACCATGCTAATGTGGTTGTTAGTAGGAGGGCAGCAGGCTGATGAGTTTTTACAGTGAAGGCAGGGAGAGGAAGCATGGCACACCAACAGGCGCTGGCTAAATTGGGTCATATTGCGTCATGCTCATAAGCTGACAGGAGCCTCTCTCACTGTGAAAGCATCACCCGGCAGCAGCTACTTGGCACTTGCTACGATCTCAGCAGCGCTTGGAAGTTTTTCAGGTCCCTGTCGGGACAGAAAATCTGAAGCGTGTTGATTGAAATCCCCTTCTTGACCGAACCCTTGTAAAATCTCCCCCCTCTTTAAACGATATTGCTTTCGATCGAGTCGATGATGGGTGTGCTGCACCGTGAGAGAGGCAAAGCTGCCGGACGAGGCGGTGACAGAAAGAGAGTGAGAGAGAAAGAGAAAGAGAGAGGGAGGTAAAGACAGAAAGACTGAGAAGGAAAGAGTGTAACAGTAGCAGGGGGTCGGTGGAGAGCAGGTATCGGCCTCCACACCACCGCAGAGACAGCTCAATGATGCCGGGAGCGAGACTTACCGCTCTGTAGGGTCTGTCTGCCTCCTGACAGCACACCCAGAGGCAACGTCCCAGTGGGGGTCAAGCCCTTTAACTGCAACACGCTCTCGTTCTCCTCTCTGAAAACACACCCACGCACACAGTTAAGGGATTCAAAACCAGCTCCAGCTTGGTTTCAAATGAAATGCCATGAAGAAAATTTACAATAAAGGGTTATGTTTCTGGATTTATGACATCAAACATGTAATGACAAACAAATGTGTCCACAATAAAGAAAAAGAAAAATCTTTTAAAAATGTACATCAGAAAATGTCATTTTCAAAAAAAGTAAATATATTAAGTCATATATTTAAAAATATATATCACAAAATATGACATTATAAAGTATATAAATCACTCGTTTTTCTAAAGAAACCATGTCCAACAGCGACACCAGCAGGATAAGTTACAGCGGGAGTCCATGTCTCTCTCGCCTCCCCTGAGCCCACTGAGTTTTAACAGACCACCTAAAGCATACAGTTAGTTTGGTGGGGGGTAATTGAAAATGAATGGGGAAAAGTCGTGTGAGAGGAGGCAATGCCTCCATCGCGATATGATTGGATATAACTGGTTACGATTGGTTCGTGTTTGTGCGTGTTCCATGTTTGCGAACCAGTCTGAATAAACAATTTAATGGCGTTAATGGGAAGACTAATTTAAAGTTAACAACTTAGATTTAACCACTTTGTTACATCAAAATAAGACTTAAAATGGCATGAAAACATGATCTGTGGGAGTTTTTAGTGAGTAATCAGCTTGGTGAAATTTAACCCTTGTGCGACCTTATGGACATTGTCCATTTTAGTTTTGTTTTTTGTTATAAGTGTGCCTGTGTTAATGCCAACTGCATAAATCTAGGCTCAGGTGTGTATTTTTATTGAAACTTTAATATTTCACCCAAAAAATACTCACACTCAGGACCTTAAGGACAAAAATGTCCACATTGAAACCGCAATTTTTTAACCCAGGGCCATTTGACTATAAAATGATGCAATATTTGCTAATAGGCAATCATTCTATCGGCAAGGCTTCAAATTTTTAATTTTTACCATTTTTTTACTAGATTGTGCCATTTTTTCGAATTTGGCATATGAAAGAAATACTCGCTTTGTGTTTTTTTATAGTCTATTAGAGTCAATTGGAAAAATAATGCAACTATAATTGTGTGGGTATGTTGGTAAGGATGTCTGAGTGTGGTTTGCACATGTTTACTGAAAATTTTATGGGTGTAATTGGTTTGAAAGAAATGATATTGTACTGGCAATCAAAAATCCCACTCCATGTATATGAGTCTCACCCTTGGCAGGGTCATAGGGCCATGTCAAAACTATGAATAAGGTCAAAGAAGGTTAATGAGCTTTGAGGATTTTTCTTTTTCACCCAAACACACATCTTAATCCTTGATTGCACTTTTTTATTTGTTATTGTTTTTGTACAGAGATAAAAGATGAGCTTGAATTTAATGTAGAAGTTCAGAAGCCCCTAAACACACTGTTTTTGTTTTCACCACAAGAAAATGCTGATTGTTTAGTCTGGTAGATTTTGTACAAAGTTTGAGTGTTCGCACAGCCAAACAGGTGTTCGCAAAGCAAAACTTATACATATTTGGTGCTTGAGGGCTTGGTCATTTCATTGCTTGCAAGATGAAGAGACGTTATTCAGCAGAGGAAGCTCTGGAGCTAGTGTTGCCCACTGACAGTGAGCATTATGAAAAGAAACCAGCTTTTAAAGCATTACAATTCTGAAAATTAATGAATGTTTGGTAATTATGAATAGAAGAGATGCTGATAAAAAAAAAAAAAAAACAGTCAGTGAAAGTAGAAAAAAATATTAATATATAACATTTCTATGACAGTTTTTTGACATGGAAATTTTTGTCCATTATGGGGCTAAGTGTTAGTTTTTTTTTTAAATCTGACACTACATAAAAAATATAAATGCCTTAAAATTAATGTTGTTGTTCTTCATTGACACACCCAAGAAGCTAATAAGCAAAGAAAAAAATTCTGCTTATTTAGTATATGGAAATTAACTACTATTTTTCATTTTTTCATAAAAAAACACCTGTGGCATTATGTAAACAAAAGGGTTAAAATTCTGAAAATTAATGAATGTTTGGTATCTATGGATAGAACAGATGCTGGTTAAAAATCTACATCAGTGAAAGTGGAAAAAAATATTAATAAATGATATTTTTATGGCAGTTTTTGGACATGGACATTTTTGTCCATTTTGCACCTATGTGTAACTTTTTTTTTAACACACAAGGGTTAAGTAAATCTTCATGTTTGTGACCAATATTTACCCAGCTTTAATGACTGATGAACTGAAAAATTCAAAAATAGTTAAAGCTAACTATTAAAAAGAATAGCTAAACGTAAGTTCACAAATTAAATATACTGTTTAAATTGTTACTCCCTAGAGTTTTTATTTTGGAATAAATGTAAAATGCTTTAATATACAGAATATTACATTGTTAATGTAAAAATCTAAAATAGAGTTTAATTGGTTTTTTGTTTTTATTCTCTTATCTGATAGTGTAAATAATGTTTATTTTACTAAGAAAATGTGACTGGGACATGAATTTACATTTGCTTTAAAAAATGTTTTGACTTTGCCTCTTCGCATTTGTAAATATTACGTTTTTAGGAAGTCACACAAATTGTCTGATACCTTTTATCGACCTTACATTTTTCAAATAAATGAATTATATACACCACCAGTAAAAAGTTTTTAACAGTAAGATTTTTATTGTTCTTTAAAGAAGTGTTCTGCTCACTAAGCCTGCATTTCTTTGATCAAAAGTACAGCAAAAACAGTAAAATATTTTTACTAATTAAAATAACTGTTTTCTATTTGAATATACTTTGAGATGTAATTTTTTCCTGTAATTTCAAAGCTGAATTTTCAGTCACATGATCCTTCAGAAACCATTCAAATATTTGGATTTGCTGCTCAAAAAGAATGTATTATTATTATTATTATTATTATTAAGAACAGCATTTATCTGAAATAGAAATCTTTTGTAACATTAGAAATGTCTCTATCATCACATTTGATCAATTTAAAGCATCCTTTAAAAAAACATCCTAAAGTATTATTTTTCTTACCCCAAAAAATTATACTGACTCCAAGCTTTTGAATGGTATAGTGTATAATGTTACAAAAGCTTTTTATTTCAGATAAACGCCGATCTTTGGATCTTTCTAGTCAAAGACTCCAAAAAAGGTACTCAACTGCTTTAAATATTGATAATCATAATAATAATAATAATAATAATAATACATTTTTCTTGAACAGCAAATCAGCATATTAGAATGATTTCTGAAGGATCGCGTGACACTGAACACTGGAGTAACACTGCTGAAAATTCAGCTTTGATTACAGAAATAAATTACATTGGAAAATATATTCAAATAGAAAGCAGTTATTTTAAATAGTAAAAATATTTCAGATTTTTACTGATTATGCTGTACTTCGGATCAAATAAATGCAGGCTTGGTGAGCAGAAGAGACAAAAAACATTAAAAATCTTCCTGTTCAAAAACTTTTGACTGGTAGTGTATAAACCTCTCTCTTCTCTTCTGACACTACTAGCATCAAATACTGTTGCTCATTCTTTTACAGAACAGGTCCATCTCTCTAATGTGCATAACGGAAAGTGTGTGTGTGTGTGTGTGTGTGTGTGTGTGTGTGTGTGTGTGTGTGTGAAATCCTTGGCCATGAGGGATTTGTACGTTAAGTGTGTATATTCACCTAAGAACAGAGAAAACTCTGGCCATCTTGCCAATGGCACGAATCTTATTTCGGATCACCTCCTTGCGGACTGCCGGGGTGCCACCTGCCACAAACACACACAAACAGGGAGAGACAGAGAAAAAGAAAAAGAGTGAGGGAATGTCAGTGCCTAGTTTTATCGATGTGAACAATTTTGCTGTATATCTACATCTTTTATCCAGAACAAAAGATATTCAACCTCATTACCTGCACACTAGTCCTATCTGATGGCAAGAGTCATACGTACTCCAGATCAAACGAGCCATTACATCCTGAACTCCCATAAGGAATAAATAAACCCCATTTCAAAACTCAAAGGCTCACAGACACACAGAGGAAGTGTGTCAGGCCAAGTTAAAATTATGCACCATTCAGAAAAAAAAAGAAAAAAGAAGGACAAATCAAATGGGCATCAAGAACAGTAAATGGGACACTGTATTCCTTCATGACAGCTCCTCAGATGTGGGGTGGGGGCGTTCAGAACGGCTTCATCTGGTTTCATTACAGCAGAAGAGGCAGCACTGTACTTCACGGCTATTGCGTTAAAAGCAGTAATTCATTTTAAAATGACTTAAGTGACTGAACGGAGACTCAGCTTAGGTAAGCCGCTAACGGCAATACATGTTTGGCTAAAAGGTTGGCAATATAATAGATAATCGATATTAGTAAAAAGAACATGCTTTGAAAGGCAATCACAAAGTACAAAACAACCGTTTATGTACTTCCTTTCTCTGCAGTGTTATATATTTATAAAACAGATGAAACAATAGAGCAGAAAGTCCATTTAAACCACACAATTAATGCTGAGATTGAATTTAAACCAACTCGCACACAAGAATATAGTGTCCTAAATAGAAATATGGGTTATGCGCTGAGGACTAATGCACACTAATCAGAGAACTATTATTTGATGAGAAAAGGGGCATGCTGGTATATATTTAACAGAGTTGAAATCCATATTGAGCAGACAAAAGAGCAGAAAGAACATAACATAGCACACTTTTTATTTTACATTTTAAGTGAAGTGGTTTAAATGAAGTCTTTAAATCTAGGTGGTACGTGCAATATATTTTTGTGAAATCACTACAATTAATTTTTTTTTTTAATTAGTGCAAAGTAGCTAAACCCTGCTTGAAAAGTAGCTAAATATTGCTAGATGACGTCATATGCTAATTAGCATCACGTTTTAATGCAGCCAAATTCTTAATAAAATGGTTTTAATTTATATATTTCATAGATATATTGATCTATTTTACTGTTTCTGTTGACAGACAACGGGATTAGTATGAAATAGCTCTCGAAGATATTTATAATCACGACATTGTCTAATGAAATTAAATACACATTTGATTAAGACAATGGCTGTGCTTTTGGCTATACTTGGATGTGAAAGAGTTAGAAGCAACAAAATTATAATTTTTTTAAAAACTGAAAGCGCTGCTCCTCTGCCGCTCGCTGAACAGAGCAGAGAGAGAGAGAGAGAGAGAGAGAGAGAGAGAGAGAGAGAGAGAGAGAGAGAGAGAGAGAGAGAGAGAGAGAGAGAGAGAGAGAGAGAGAGAGAGAGAGAGAGAGAGAGAGAGAGAGGTGTGTACGTGCTAGGAAAGCAAAAACTCACACTCATGCGGCAGTACCAGAGAGTCTTAGAAACTAAATAAGGTCTGAAAAGTCACTAAATCTAGTGACAAAGTCGCTAAGTTGGCAACACTGTTCACAAAAAAAGTCAAGAATTGCATTTATTTAGTCGCACATTCAGCAGCAGCAGCTCTTAAAGTAATAGCAGCCAAATAACCTAATAACCATAAAGCTGCTGTGATGTCTGATAATAAAAGAGAGAAAAAAAGGAAAATCAATAACTTTTGTAGCTTTAGGGATTCATCTATAATTAATTTAGTATTTAATGTTTGATAACTTTGTTTAATTTCTGTATATTTCCTACGTGCTAAGAAGGGCAGAGGTAAGTAAAGGGTTCATGTAAAGATTGTTTTAAGTTTACTTAAATTAAAAGTTATGTTGTTTCTACATTAATTTGAAGACTTAATGTGAAATTATTGCAATATAAAAGTGTATTTAGTTAAAAACTAATGTTAGGTGGGTTTAATCGTGACTAATGGAAATTAATTTCAGAAAATCTTTGATTAGTTTAATTAGTTTACTTTTTTTTTAATTGACTGACAGCACTATTAAAAATAAAAGCACTACTTCTATTCAAAGGAGGAAGCATTAAACTGTTCAAAGGTGACAGTAAAGACACCACAAATGTTGAAATAATTGCTGCCTAAAATATCTTACGACCCCAAAATTTTAAATGGTCATGTACATTTTTGCTTAGATAGGCAACCTCTAAAAGAGCTCAACTGAATCTATTTGGGGGTTAAAAAAAGCTACAGTGCAACAAGACCTCCAAACACAGACCCATCCATGAAACGAAGCTCAGGAAGTTCAGAAAAACAGCTTTACATGTTCTTACCTTCACATGTGTCGTCTCCCTCTGACATGAGCTCATCATCTGAGCAAATGTTCAACACGTTGACCAGCATCTCTGTTACTGAGAGCACATGAGAGAAGACTAACTTTAACATTCGCTTTTCAAAAAGCATTCTACTTCTACTGTTAATTACATGTTTTGGGTTTAATACTATGTACAGTTAAGGTCAAAAGTTTACATACACCTTGCAGTATCTGCTAAATTTGTATTATTTTACCAAAATGCATGATATTTTTTATTTAGTAATGACCTGAATACGACATTTAAGATAAAAGATGTTTACATATAGTCCACAAGAGAAAATATTAGTTGAATTTATAAAAAATTACCCCTTTCAAAAGTTTACATACACTTGATTCCTAATATTGTGTTCTTAACTGAATAATTCACAGCTGTTTTTCTGTTTAGTGACAGTTGTTCACGAGTCCCTTGTTTGTCCTGAACAGTTAAACTGCCCGTTGTTCTTCAAAAAAAGTTCTCAGGTCCCACAGATTCTTTGGTTTTCCAGCTTTTGTGTGTATTTAAATCCCTTCCAACTATGACTATGATTTTGAAATCCATCTTTTTACACTGAGGGACTCACTTGCAACTATTACAAAAGGTTCAAATGCTCAGTAATGCTTCAGATGGAAAAACATTTTAAATTTGAAGACCAGGGTAAATTTAACTTATTTTGTCTTCTGGGAAACATGCAAGTATATTCTGGTGCTTCTGAAAGGCAGTACTTAATGAATAAAAAAAATAGTAGTTAGGCAAAATAAGAAAAGTGTACACATCTTCATTCTGTTCAAAAGTTTTCACTCCCGGCTCTTAACGCATGCTTTTTCCTTCTGAAGCATCAGTGAGCATTTGAACCTTCTGTAATAGTTGCATATGAGTCCCTCAGTTGTCCTCAGTGTGAAAAGATGGATCTCAAAATCATTGTCATTGTTGGAAAGGGTTCAATTACACCAAAATGCTGAAAAACCAAATAATTTGTGGGACCTGAAGGATTTTTCTGAAAAACAGCAGGCAGTTTAACTGTTCAGGACAAACAAGGGACTCATGAACAATTAGCACAAAAAAAGCAGTGGATCATTCAGGTAATCGTGAGAATCACGTGTATGTAAACTTTTATTTTCTCTTGTGGACTATATGTAAACCTCTTTTGTGTGAAATATCTTATTCAGGTCAGTACCAAATAAAAAAATACCATGCATTTTGTAAAAAACCTTGTTATTTTGGTAAAATAATTAACATTTTACAGATTCTGCCAGGTGTATGTAAACTTTTGACGTAAACGGTATATCACAGTGTATAACAATGTATATGGTCATTATGTACATATATGTGTCCCTGGACCACAAAACCAGTCATAAGTGTAAATTTGTCGAAACTGAGGTTCTTACGTCATCTGAAAGCTGAGTAAATAAGCTTTCCATTGATATATTGTTTGTTAAAATAGGACAATGTTTGTCTGAGATACAACTATTTGAAAACCTGGAATCTGAGGGTGCAAAAAAATCTAAATATTGAGAAAATCGCCTTTAAAGTTGTCCAAATGAAGTTCTTAGCAATGCATATTACTAATCAAAAATCAAGTTATATATTTATTTATGGTAGAAAATTTACAAAATATCTTCATGGAACATGATCTTTACTTAATATGCTAATGATTTTTGGCATAAAAGAAAAATCAATAATTTTGACCCATACAATGTATTTTTGGCTATTGCTACAAATATACCCATGCTACTTAAGACTGGTTTTGTGGTCCAGGGTCACATATGCATTTGCCTAATCCATCCAGACAAGTCTGAAATTAATGATGACAGGCCGTTAAATTATTAGAATATAATGCACACCCGAAGTGGTATTCTATACGCATTATATTCTGGTGGTTTAGTCGTGAGTTTCCCTGACGTTTGTCAGCCAATCAGACTCAAGCATGCAACATCCCCATAGTATAATTAGTCTTAATGTTTCCTTGAGAATCAATAAACCATCAGAACTGATGCACAGTAAACCTCATTTCTAAAACCACATCCCAATGATCTTGCAAATGCACTTCTGATGGGTGTCAAAATCGATGTAAAAAAAAAAAAGAAAAAACAGATTACGCCATTCCCATTAGCTCTTTACCTTTCTCTCCGACGAAGGGCAGTGACCACGTGAACACATCCATGAAGTTGGGCAGCCAGTACGGGTGAGGAGAGCAATTGAACTGCCGGATGTTCATGACGTTGTTCTCGTATTTCAACACAGCAGCTTGAGGGGCGAAAAAAGAAATAGTCAGAAAGACTGTTCACATTTTGAGAGACTACATCTGTGATCAAATCTAAGAGAAAAAAAAAGTGCTATGCATATCCTGACTTCATGAATTTATAATATATATATATTATGATATTTGCTGAAATTGCATAATGGCACTAGCTCAAAACTGCCTTGAGAGCTCTTACCTTTATTGTTATACACATCTAAGTAGTTTGGTGCAGAGAAGATTGTGATTAAAGAGGGGAAGCCTGTCGTCTGACTTTTTCTGTACATTCGATACCTAAGAGGGTCAGTGAAATGTGAAAGAAATTGTCAGTAAGAGCCGTTTACATTCAGTTGAGAGCAGTCTGTGTTAAAGAGTGTGGTTTGCAGTGTACTCACCCTGCATCTTGGGCTTCATGTGCTCTTATAACTGACAACAAGTTATTATTCATCAGAAAGTCACATACTGCAGGGTAACTGTTAGAGACGGAGAGAGAGGTGTAATTAGCGATTCCAGCAGTCCGTCAGTCAAAACGGCATGACTAACATTGAGAGGTGCGACTGTAAGCGGGGACTGTGTGGGCAGCTATCAAACAAATGTGCGTGTGGGCAGACTGTCAGCTGGAGTACCTGTAGAAATAGGAACATCCTCTCACACTGTTGTGACAAAAGTGCTCTGAGCTCTTTTCGCTGCCGTAGTCCTCGCCGGGGTCAGACCACAGCAGGTCGCACATCGGTCCGAAAGCTGGAGGCTCTTTAAACCTGTCCAACTGCAGCACAAGGGTGCAAAACAAACATTTAGAATTCAAAAACCCCCCAGCATTTCTGTTCTCCAGCACCATTGCAACAAAACAAATTCAGTCTGTTCGCATTTGCTTTTTACAAATCATTGACAGGTTTTTAATGATTATTAAGTGATTACCGAAAGCAAACCATCATCTTATCCAAGCATGTTTTAATAAGGACATAACTACATAGTCAATTTATACAAACATTACATAATTTATATTACTATTATTAACCCTTTCAGTGGTGAGTTTAAAATATTCTAGCGGACCCCCGAGAGTGAGGTTTTTTTAAGCGACCATTATTTTAGAACGTTCGTCCTTATTGTTTCCATGGCGACGCATCAAGCTTGTCATGTGACACAACACAGACACAATAACACTGTATGGCAGATAGATCGCTTTTATTTCGTTTTTCCTTTTTTATTCAGAATACTCACACACTTGCTTACCATGTCATGAACTATCTGATATTCCGATTTACAAATATGTGTGAATTAGTATGTTTCGTCGTTTAGAACCCTATATAAATGCTCTGGATCGTGATCTGTAACGTGAGATGGGCGCCGCCATGTTTGTTCGCGCTGCGGTTCAGAGAGTCCTGTCAGCCGGCTTTACAGCAAGTAAATTCATCCGTTTCTCCCGAAATACATGCAAGTAAGTGGCTGGTGAACTAGGAGAGGTATAGAGTGAACTTTTTAGTTCCTTAGCCTAAATATTTAGAAAACAAAAATATTAATTAAAAAGCAATAATAAAAATAAGACTTAAAATATTTTTTTTTTTATTATTACATTTAAAATAGTTACTTTATTATTATTTTTAATAATAAAATTAATAAACAGGAATGGGTCAGGATGGTTGCTAGTTGTCTAACAACTGATCATTTTTAATGGTGAGGTAGGCTAGTGAGTTTAGATGTCATATCTGTCTTTTTTTAGCTTGAATATTCTTAGTAGCAGTGATTTAAACAGAGATCAATTTAAAGATGCAGCTTCTCGGAGAGGTTTTCAACACGTTGACATCTTGCTGTGACAACTCCGTCTAAGAAGTTGCATGTCTAAATTCATTCCCTTTAAAGAATCATCACAACAGTGAAACAAGCATCGCCTACGTAACAAATTCACCACCTTTAAACACCATGAGTGTCACACACGCAAAGCAACAGCAGAGGACTCAGACAGCAGTGGCCCAGATCTTACTTACTTTCCGGATGTCGTCGAGGCAGGTGATCTCGGGGGACAGGCCTCCGTGAACGCACAGGAACTGCTGGTTGAGCAGAGCGGCCAGGGGAAGGCAGTCGAAAGCCTCCATGCAGGCGTCGTACACGCGCTCCGAGTACTTAATCTTGCCTGCGATGAGAGAACCACAATAAAAACACCCATGTATCTCCAAACAGGCGCAAGCGGAGTGAATGAGCTTTTCAAGCCAAGGCTGTCACACTGTCCGTTTGACATATCGCAGTAATGCTGGGTGGGTGAGGGCAGACCAGGGCTTGCCAACTTTCCAAGGCTGGAGGAATAGATGGAGGAGGAGGAGGATGTTGCATGCCTTGTTAGGTGATGTTGCAGCAGACCCGCGTGCTAATTGGGATGAACTGAGGAAACCAGCGCGGCGGGAGGCTGATTAAAGGAGGCTGAGGCCAGAGACAGGTTACATGTGGAACAAGGGCCGCATACCGCTGTTAAATCCTGACATTTTAGAACGGGCCAGCCGTGCAGCGTATTGTAAACAGCAGCACTGACAGATGAGAAACAGGCCGCCTCGTGATGAGCAAAGAACAACACTGCTACGAGCCAGCAAGTGGTAAAGTAGCACATCATTATCAAAGGCTCTTTGATTTGCTGGACGGATAATCAGCCAGCCACTATCTAGGCTGAATGGAAGCATTAACAGCCAAGATTCTGCTAATCCAACAGGAATGCCATTGGCCGCTGGGTGGTTCCTGATTGGCTAAATTAGGGAGTTTTCATGAGAGCTTCTGGTGCAGAACCTCCGATCCGTTTGACCTGAGAGTTCGGTTTGTTTTGTTGACAGTAATTGAAGGCCAAGGTTTTGTTAGTTAGTAGGACTGCAAGTAGCGATTAGTTTGAGAATTGACCAAACTGTATTTTATTTAACCAGAAT